>NW_005842655.1:75602-124169 GCF_000455745.1 Alligator sinensis | reverse complement strand
GGAAAGAGAGGGGGAAGCTGGAAGACGAGCCTCACAAAAACACAGAAGTAGTTAGAAAAACATGAAGCTGAACTCAGCCTTGGCCCAGCTTTCCAGCGTTAGCTGTTGCACTGAATACATTGGACCTCATCCCTCCCTGTTACCGCCAGGGAGCTATGCAGAAAAGCCGTGCGCAGTAGAAGGGCAGGAAGATCAAAAGGCAACTCCAGTAGGTTGCAGTGGCCAGATCTGGTCTGCCAAGTGATTTTTTTTATCTGACCTGCAAAGCCAGGATGTTGGTGGTAATTCAGTGGTAAGAGGAAATGGGTGGTGGCAGCCAGGGTGCAAGCACAGTGGGGAAGTGGCGGAGGATGGGCTGCAAGTGGCATCCTGCCTTTGTGCCCAGTTGTGTTAACTGGACCAACTGCTGCTAAAAGGCTGCTGACCCCTGACCTAGGTAACCACCAAGATACCATGCCTCTAGGAACTGTCACCCTGAACCAGGTGCCAGTAGAGAGTATGACTTCCTGTTGTCCACACACATCTGCAGAAGGCCCCTCATGGCTGAGTAAAACAGATGTGTGATAACTGCTGGGCAAGCAAGAGTTAAATGTGCAAAGCCTGCCTAGTGTGACAAAGCACGGGCAGTGGGTGAACAAAATGGACTTTGGAGGCTGGGGCTGGGGCTGGGGAGGGGATGAAGGAAACCAGCTGGGATCTGGGAGCGTGCAGACCGTGCCAGGGGGAAAGCGAGTCAGGGAGATTGCAAGATAGAGAACTTGAGGTGCATTTAACAAAATAATGGGTTAATCGACAAAACACACAAAAATCACATGCTTTAAACCCATGAAATCCCCCAGCCAAGGCTGGGCTTGTCAGTCATCCTTATAGGGCAAAGCCAGGGCAGGATCAGGCAAGAGGCCCAGTTCTCGGAGGGGGTCAAGAGACTTTGCTTCTCCTTCCCGTTCTGCTGCTGGGCACTGACTCCCTCTGCTCTTTCTCCCCTCAGTGCTGAAGCCTTTCCTGGACAGACAGACTGCCCTCAAACCTTGTACCAGCATCAAGGTATGTGTTCCTCTTCGCCTCCTTTTACAGCCGTCCCTGCTTTCTGTTTAAGTCTTTGCTCAGGGTGTGTAGATCAGTGACAGGGTGGCGAGCGGGGAGGAGGCTTTATGGTCCAGCCCTTGATCTCAGTATCATAAGGGCCATGCAGTCTGCCCCGTGATACACCAACTGGGTGCAGCTTGCGGGCTCCGGTGAACCTGGGGTGCCAACCTTGGCTGGGCAGCAGTTGGGAAGCATGAAGGAGCCAGGCAGCAGCTTATCACAGGGTGGACACAGGGCTTGTGGCACATCCCTGGAAAGCCACAGAGCATTATGAGAGGCTGGGTTTGTGCACTGGGCTCTGTGGTTGTGATGGAGTCAGTACTTAGTGGGTTCACTCCAGCTGGACTAAGTAAGGCGCCTCACTATTGCCTGCCACACAGCAAGGGTTCTTCTGGCTAGGCAAGAAGGTTTGCAAGTCACAGCGGGCGTCGGATTTTGGGGGCTGGAGTTTGTAAGCCCCAAGCATTTGTTAATTCACCCTCGGATGTTTATAGTCCCAGACCTGCTATTGGTTTTCCTTTCCTTCCTCTGAGCTCTGGCAGTTTGTCAAGACCATCTCTAAGGGTCTTCCAGCGTGACCAATGCCAGGTGTATGGGCACCAGCCTACCCCTTCCTGCAGGCCCAGCCGCTGGGTGGTGCAGTATGTATCGAGTGGGGAACGTGTGCCTCTCCTGTCCCTCCCCAAGGTTCGTCAGGCCTCTTGCTTTCTCAGAGTGATCCTCCAGCTCTTCTGAGTGGTTCTGCAGGGCGACTTCTGAGGTTCATCCTAGCAAGGTCAGATGCCAGATCCCCCTTGAACCAAGCCAACTCTTTATTGATTTTGAAGGCGTCTTCCATATCTATCACACCCTTCTCTTTCTGCAAATACATGTAGAGCTTATGCCTCTCCTCACCTCCATTTAGAAAGCTATCCTTGTGTCCCTTTATATTTCAAAACCTGGATGCCCTCTTGCCATAGACTCCCCTCAGTCTCCATATCACAGGGAATATTTACAATGCAGCAAATAAAGGTTTGTTCTTGGCCACCCTGAGTTTTGGCACTGCAGATGCGTCTTGGATGCATCTTCAGAAGCAGCTACTGACTCTGGGTGTCCAAGCCTGAGACACTGTACAGGAGCTGAACTTTTTTTCTCCAGAGGAAAAGCTCCTGTAGACTTTACCTTAGCACGGCAAATGCTTAACTCTTCTGGAAGATCAGATGCAATGTATCTAGCTGCAAGCATCCAGCTATGGACTCAGTGGTCTGTGTTGAAAACCTCACACATACTGATGCCTGGAAGCAGCAATGGCACTCGGGACTTGAGCAGTGCAGGCCTCGGGCTGAGTCATTCCCAGTCAGTAGCGAGCTTGTGAGAGCAGGTTGCATGTGGGGACGAAGCACACCTTCAACACAAGCCCAGGCTCTAAGCTCTTTGAATATGTAAATCTATTGCAGCACACCCGTGTAATGAAAGCTTGGGACATATACAGTAGGAAGAAAAGGGTCTCTGTCCTTCCGATGCATGGAGGGGATTAGAGCCCATGTGATTATTGCAAGTCTCGTAGCAGAGGAAGGATTTACTGGATGTAGGACATGGAGAGAAAAGAATTATTGTCCATGTGACCCCCGCACCCCCTCCCCAGAGGTGACATTTGAAAACATTGGCCCTTTGCTAATTGTGTAATTGGTTTTCTGTGCATTTGACAAGGAGTTTAAGGGACTGCTGCTCTGTGTCACAATACGAGGCAAGTACCTTGGGATTGAATGCCTTGACTTCCTAAAAACTGCTGCAGTATTTGAGCAATATTTACTGCCTGTTTCCCAATCTTTCTCCTGTACAATTACTGTCTCCTGTGTGCTGTGATTCCTCCGTTCATGTGAGCAGGCAGCTATGAACTCGTGGTCTCTAGGGAATTGAAGGCCGGGTTCAAACCAGGCAGGTGCTAGCTATAGTGATGGTGGGCCTGCTTCTGAACTCTGCGATGCAAGTAGAAGTCAAGTGGGGCCCCACTGAAGTCGCAGGGCTTTTGAACCAGCCTGCAAAAGAAGAATTGAGCGTTGCGACGTGTTGGCCTACATCCAGAGCAGCTGTGCTGAAGTTACCCTGCATTGACACCAGTGTCACGGAGAGCAGAAACTAGGTCAAACTCAGCCTACCCCTATGACGAACGTGAGCTTGGCCCCTTCGTGGGTGGATTTGACTGGGTTCCCCTGGGAAATGCAAGCAGTGGACCACAGCCCACCTGTTTTGTTGCCTCTGCACTGAAACGCTAGCAGCAGATCTTCCCTGTGTGTCGTAAATGTGGGGGATGCTTGGACACAATGGGAAGGTGGTACTCACCGCAGGCTGCATACCCCATAGCAGTACGTACTGCCCTACAATAGTGCACAGTGCAGCCTCCCAACCACGTAGGCTAACTTCACCATCACTTAGCCAGGAAAGCATCTGTTGGTGCGTAATTAAACCCCTGGTCTGAATCCAGAGGCACTCATGGAAATGACTGGAGGTGGGGAGGGCAGAGCTGGGCGCACATCTCTTTTCTGAGGGCCTTGCCTGCACTGAGCAGCAGGCTTGCACCATGCAGCCAGGGGTTCCCTTGCTGTCTTGGGGGCTCTCTTTGTAGGCAAGAGGTGACAGAATCAGGTCCTTTCCCTCAGCTCCCACCTCCTGAGGCAGACATGGGTATTGCTTGGTCTGGGAGTTCGAGGACCCAACCACGCGTGTCCCAAGGCACTGCTGCAGCGTGCTCAAGGGCCTTGCAAAGCGGTGACAACCACTGACTAACTTTAACTTCTGCTGAACTTCCTGCAGAGAAGCCCGCAGGTGCTCAGTGCCTGTGTCATGGGCCAGCCCTTCCTGAGGCAGCTGATGGAAAACACTTCCCACTGATATAGTTAAGGTCAGTTAATACCTGGCCAAACATGTGGCATCTCCTGGAGGCCAATATTGCTGAGTGCTACTGAGCTGGAAGAGGCAGCAATTCCATATGCCCCAAGTCCCTCAACCCTGAATGCCCATCCAAGGGCCTTGGGGAGGGACTTTAATAGATGGGTGGGACAGTGATGAAGACACTGGCTTGGGACCCAGGAGGTCAACTCTGCCACAAGTTCCCAGTGCGCCCATGAGCAGATCTCTTAAGCTGTCCGTGCCTCACATCCGGCTCTGCTGTGGGGACGACAACGCTGCTTCATGGGTGTTTTTGCACAGCTACGCCTCTTGAGATGCGCAGTTGTGACGGCAAAGCATTTTGGGAAGGTATAAGAGAGCACAGCCGGTGATGGCATTGGGTTGAAAGCCACCCAGAAAGGAGAAGCCTTGCTAATGTGTGCGCAGAATGCCTTCCTCCTCCGAGAGGAGCTCAGCACCTAATTGGCAGGTAATTATATCCTTTCCTGCCTTTCATCCTCCGCCCATCCCCTTTCTTTCTTCTGAGAGAGAAAAAAATTCGGCCCCCGTCTCCCAGCACCGCACTTTATTTTAATGTAACCTAGCTCTGAGGCAGCTTTTTCTCATTTTTAAACTATTTCATATCAATCCTTGGCCTGACATTTGTTTTCTTTGAATTTGGTTGGGAAAATGGTCTACATTTCTAAGGATATCTTCTTTGGAATCTTGGCAGAGGCTGCACCGTATCTTTGAGGAAACTGCAAATGCAAAACAGAAGGGCGATATTAGAGATGCATAAACACGATTTTCCCCCTTGCGAACCCTAGACAGGAGAGCGGCATGCTTCAGTCTGGGAAGAGGAAGAGAATCAGGCCACCAATTGGCAACGAGCAGTTGGGTCTGGAGGTCAGCAGTGGAGTAGGAGGAACAGCCAGAAGAGATGTTCTCATAGGCAGGTGGGCAAGGCCCCTTCCACGGTCCCCTCCCCCAAACTGGGGGGCATTGCAGAGAGTTCAAGTTTCCTCTGCCGGAGCTGGCTGCAAGTGATTTTTCCCATTTCATTTATTCTGCAGACACTTGTCAGGTGCCTGTTAAGGAGAGGAACCTCAGCTCCCTGGTATACGAGAGGTTTACAGACGTTTAGGGACCTCGTAAGATCATCCGTCAGTACTTGGTGGGTCCGCTCTGCCCCACTCTGCTCTGGGCAGGAAAGACTGCTGGGCTCAAATAACCCCAGCAAGGTGTGCGTCCAAGATGTGCCAGCCTTTTACAACCCCACCCCCCAAAAAACAAAAAAAACCTGGAGTAAGGCATCTGTTTGGGCTGGCGGTGGGGGGAGCTCATGGGTTTCAGATGCCAAGTCCATTGTACCACAACACATTTCATATGGGATTTATTTTCCTAACAACTGTACCTTCCCAGTGCATAAGAAGGAGCTCATGAATATATTTATGTGCTTAGAGCTGGCCATCATTGAAAGAGAGCGATTTAGACTTAAAGAATAATAACAAAAATCTTTTTTTTTTTTCCCCTCCCTTAGCTTTGAAATGTTTTCTTTGTCTGCATTAGACACATTGCTATAGGACTGTGCACACAACCGTCAAAAAAGATTATATAGGCCAGCCTCACTTGTTTCCCTTGTAACTTGCTGCCTGGTGTCTGGTAGCAATTAGAGTGTCTGAGATGCGAAGAACCGGAGAGGGGGAAAACGCGGCAGTAGGGCGGCGGTGGGGTTCGGCGCGCACGTAAGGAAATGCGGGGGGGTGCCATGGTACAGGCAGGGCATCATGTCGATTCACAGCTGATTTCCAAGCATGCCACCACTCTGTTGTGGGGTGGGCTGGGCACGGACCTTTCTAGTCTGCGTGTCTATGTGATGCCCAATACCGCGGAAGAGGTAAGATGTCAGGGTGGTGGCTCCCACCATCACTGCTGCCTGGGGCTGGGTCTCTGGAGCCTTTTAATTGGGACAGTTCTTCATAAGAGCCCGAGCAGATGCCAGCCGCAGAGATGAGCTGGGAGAGGGTTATCCTGAACTCATTTTGTGCTAGCTGCAGGGGTTTGAGTGGCTTCATGGTCCTTGCTACTTTCCCTTGGCAATTGTTCAGGGCAAGCAGATGGCATTAAGCTTGATCCCGTTATGCTGCCACCTCCCGGGAAGATCTGTAGGGGCCCCGTCATCTAGCTGTCAGCATCAGGGCTCTGAGCAACATACTGAAGACGGAGTCAGCCCCTTGGCTGGTGTGAACTAGCATAGCTTTGTTGACTCCGATGGAGCCACGTTCTCCAACCCCAGCTGCAGAGCGAGTCTGGAGTGCAGTCCTGTTGGGAAAATTGCTTTAACACGTGGCTGTCTTGCTCAATAGGCCTGTTCTTTGTCTCTGTGAGATGACAGCCGACCTTGCTGATCCCAAAAGTAGCTACCCCAGTGGTGATCTACTTTGCAACAGCCTGGACTGGTTACCTGCCCATTACAGGATCTGCATTCCTACTGAGGGATGAAAGGCAGACCCACCATGACACTGTCCAGGCTAGGAGCTGAGTAAAATATAGAAGGGATTAAGTGTATCTATGAATAGTGGGGATAGCTGAAGTTACATGGGACAGGATTAAAGCCAAAAGGTGAAAGTGGAGAAAAACCTGCTTCAGGGAATTAGCCTGCTTCCAACTAACGGGTCCAGAAAAAATGGTGCATTTGGGAGCAGTGGTTCTGATACCTTCCTGTAGCCACTGTCTGAGAGAAAACACTGGGCAGATGGAGGTCAGGCGTGGCAGTCCCTATGTGAAAGCTATTGGGGATGATGTTGAGCAGATGCACGACGATAACTTAATGATTGTAAACTGCAGTGTGTTATGATAGCACACAACTGCATAAAGGCCACAAGGAAATAGCTTGTGGAAAACACTGCCCAGCTCTTCTGGGTCACTCAAAAAGGCTTAATAAATATCTCATTAAACGTGTTCTTGGTACCTGGGTTCAGATACCTTAAAGGGACCCAATAGTCAGAAAAATGAGCACTGGACACATCCTAGAAAAACAGGCCCCTTTTATGATGTACCAAACTGAAATCACTCCGTTTCAGCCTGGATGACCTTCTGGAACGTGTTCTCCTCCGACTCCGAGCCAACTCCCTGGGCCCCCTAGAAACACTGGAAAGGCATCTTCCAAGTAGTACATTGAGTTGTATGTGTGTAACCATTTTTGAGTGACCCAGAAGAACTGGGGAGTGTTTTCCACAAGCTATTTCCTTAACTGAGTGATCTACTCCAACCAATGGTATGCAACAGGTCAGGCAAGATCTTCAAAACAGGCCCTACTGCCCTTAACAACCACAAAATGTTTTCCAAAACCTGTGAGTGTTTTTCAACCTGATCATCATCCTGGGTGCAACTTGTCTTCAAGTGGTGGCTAAAAGGTGCCAAGGAAAAGTGTTGGGTCACTGACAGTCCAGCGTGTATCTTCGTTCTGGACTCAACCCAGTCCTTCTGCTGTAATGGGGAAACTGCAGAATAGGGTTGAGCTAGAACAATGATTCTCCTCACTTTCCATCCTGGGACACCACCCACGAGGCTCTTAGTAATAGAGGGAGGACAGATGCGGTCCTGACTCCCAGGACCTGGTTGTGACCTGGGAGCAGGAGGCTAGAACCCCCAGGCTGGGTCCTGCTGAGACAGATGTTTTCTGGCAGACTGGGTATGATTTGGGCTACTCAGTCAGCAAAAGAGAACAGCTACTTTCCTCATGTGCAGTTTTCCTCTATTCAGATTAAAAAGGTCAAGCGTCTAATCAACTGGACCAAATTTGAGTCAGTAACAGCATTCTGCGGAGTGTATTTTAATGCAGTTCTATTGCACGTGTGTGCCAGTGTGCACGTATGCTGCATTGCCGAATCTAAATCCTTCCTTTGTCATCAGAGGTTGTACCAGTAACAAATGTGCCTCTTTCATCCCTGCCTGTCATACTACTTACCAGAACAGCTCGCAGAAACCTTACAGGGTAAATTATTAGTCTCCTGTGCTATGGCAGCTAGGCTGCTATCCATCCATTCCTGAGCTAACCTGCTTAAAGCTAGCTCAGGTAGCTGTATATCTTCAATACTCCAGCTACCTGTCTGATTGCAATGTGGATGTATCGTGCACAGTGAGGACATGAAGTCACAGTGCAAATGCAAAATCATTTCTCCTTCTCTTTCCGTAACGTTCCTGACCAGGACAGATTGTCAGCTTGCTGCTCAGCCCCTTAGTTTGGAGGATCAGCACTCTGCTTTTGCCTGCTCCCTCCCTAGCAATCTGGCCAGTTTAGGTGGCCCCCACAGGGCTTAAACCTCCCACCCAAAGATGGGGCCATTGGAACACACAAGCACCGTCATGGCATCATAGTGAAGTGCCCTTGGAAGGAAAATATATCAACTCGACCAAATCTGGTGCTCAGTTATGTCCACAGAAATGTAGAGTGACTCTGAGGTCAGTGATGCTACTATCCAGTTTCATCCATGTATAAATAAGAGCAGGATTTGGCCCAGTGACTACAAAATAAGTGCTACATTTGGATGCAGATCTCTACAATGGCTTTGTCGTCTGAGAAACAAGCAAATGCTCCCCTAGGCTGCCCCCATATCCTAGACATTTGTTTCTCCCTCTGAAAGTACCTTTGCCTTTTGATGAGATCATTAAGTGGCCACCATGTAATAAAGTGCTGGGTAACATGGTGTCAACTTTGTTGGTCACCTTAGTTAGCAGAAGTGTATCTGTACCCTTGTCAGCAGAAAATGCTGAGCTCTGGATTGTAGGCTAAATCCATTGGGCCAAGTTTTGCACCGTGGCCTTGAGAGAGTGCAGCATGTGGCCCTGCCCGCAGTGAAGGGCAAGCATGCAATGGACTTGGCCAGTTGGTGTTGTTTTTGACACTCTCTCTTCCCTTTCACTGCACAGTGGAGAAGGTGCAAAATTGTATTCCAGGGAAGGTTGGAGCTGGCAGCAGGAGGTATGACCATGGTATGTGGAGGCATTGCCATGCTAGTGTTAGTTGAGGTAGCTTGGGTGACAGTGGATCTGTCGACACTGCAATCACAGAAATGTTAGTGGGTAAATTAGTCTGGGCTGGATTTCTGTGTTATGGCAGCTTGGCTGTTACCTGTACTTAACCAAACTTGTTTAGAGCTAGCTTGCTTTACAGTTCCTATCGTTACACTTCCAGTACAGTGGCGACATCTCACTTGCAGTGCAGACAGATCCTGCAAGAACGTGGGGTTGAAATACAAATATGCAATCATTTTTATTTAGCAAAGTAGGAATTTGTAGGTAGGATCCAGCTCACCATTATGGCAAGAATAACTCCATACACAGGTCTACCTGGGAGGAGGAGGATGCTCAGCAAGTTCTAACTTCTCAGTGTGCCCCCATTTGGAAAGGAGTTTGTTACAAGTAAGGATCCTGGCCTAGATAGGGCAATGCCTCTTGTTCCACGTGTCCATCAGGCTGTGACCATTCATTCTGAGACCTGAGGAAGATAACACGTTTTTTAGGTGGTCAAATGCTTTTTCAAGGCATGGGGCCCCAGCCCCTATTGAGATAGGTGATGAAATTCACTTCTTTGCAGAGAGCTAACAGGAAGCCCAGGTACCATTTAAGTCCTGTTTTAGGACTAAAATGTGCAGAGGAAGTAGTAATCAAAGCGAGGGTGAAAGCCTTACTCCCCTGTGGTCCTTGGCAAAGCTCCTGTTGACTTCAGTGAGGCCTAAACTCCACCCTTTGTCTCTACTCCAAGGAGTTACAGTCTATGGACCCTACTGGCAATGCATAACCCTGCCAATAATCCCAGCGAGACAGATGGACCATCATCCAAAGACCCACCCTGAGCTCAGCTGTTAACACTGCACTCAAAAATTGTAAGGCTTTATTGTTCTAAAGATATGTTTCTAGAGTGGATTATTGTTGAAAGTTTTCATGGAAGAAATGTATTTTAAGGAGGGATTTGACTCAGAAGAGGGTGGTCGTTTGAACATGAGACGGTTCCAGGCACACGCTGCTCAGCCTAAATTACTTGGAGTTCAGGCTGAAACACACAACATTATCCAAATAGCTGAAAAATTAGTTATGGGCTCCCGGGGAATTTACATATCTACAAGCAGATTAACAGCCAGTATGTTTGAAAAGCATAAATGCAGCTATAAAATGATTTGTACAATGGAAGAGGGGTCAGCTTGGAAGACACAGCTGCAGTTGTTACAGATGTTGGATTTGAAGGAAGTGTCCAGGGAAAGCCCTAGAGAACAGAAAACCATCAGTTGAAAGGAAAAATATGCCAGAACAGTTCTCTTGACAGCCATAAAATTAACTGTCCTGATGCCTTTAAGTTGCCCAATGATGATATTATTAAAACGTTGGAACAGAGTGAAAATGCAGATCAAAAGACAAAGCAAAACCAGAAAGACCAGATTTTCAAGCTATGACATTAAAATGAAATGACCAGCAGAATAAACACTGAAACACTGTTTCCCATCCCAAGCAGCTAGTTTTACTGTCAAAGAACTAAGCATTCACGATTATGTACTTTGGCTTTTGCACGAGAGATTTAGGTTGTGCAGCAGTTCACAAATTTGCTGTCACGTATCGGCAACCAGAAGAGCAGCAGCAAGACCCTGCTGATGCGAAGAATGGTAATACACACAGCCTGGAAAAATCACTAAGCATTGAATACCGCAAATTTTAAACCTGGAACTCCAAAAATAATGCTATGTCAGGAAGAAAAAGCTGCCGATAAATGCTGAACCAAATTTCCTGGAGATGCAAGAAGTGGTTTTTGGTAACACTTCTTGTGCTGGAACCATTTGCAGAAGGAGTTTCCAAAGCTAATGATAGAGCTGGAATGTCCTAGTTTTGTCCTGTGTGTGTGCATGAAACTCCAAAACTAACAAAGGAGTTGAAGGGTACATGGCACATATATTGACGACTCTCTACCATTGCTTGAGGCTATGAATGCATAGCAAGTTTCCATCCTCCAGATAGATGTGGAGCACCTTTGAGAGGAGACAGATGGTTTACAGATGCCATCATGGATGGCTTTGCATTATTAACCAGAGCCACCATGGAATTTTTTGCAAACACTGAAGGGAGAACTCTAGTTTGTGCCCGGATAATAAAACTGCTTGATAGTGATGGATACATTTAAACCGTGGGAAAGGGAAGATTCTGGAGCACCTAGAATGGAGATTTCCTATAGCAGCCACTGGCATACAATATAATCCATCAGGAAATTAAAGTTGCCTTTTGTATTTTTGTCCTGGTTCCTGGTCTTTCCAATTCATTCACATTTGGCTTCACAGCTTGCAAGAGCTCATGAGTTCTCCTCCCTTGAAATGTCCATAACTCATCAGGTGATTGGGACAGTCTGAATCACTTGACAAGCGGCATCTTGGAAATATGTTTTTTGCATTTGTTTTGCCTTCATGCTGTGCAGTGGGTCTATTTTACCACTTCCCGCTGACTTTCACCTAGGAGGGGAACGTGCTCAGAAAGTTGCAGGAAACTGCACATTAGTTGTCAGTCAGTTGTGGTTCTGCTGATATTACCTGCACCGTTTTTCACCATGACTTCTGTCCTCCCTGGTATAATATGGTGCATCAAATCTTTAACTGAATTGTTTTATGTCTTGGATAAAACGAAATGGGTTGTTTTCATTTGTAAATGAAATCTTTCCTGCCCTTTGGGCAGGGGGCTGGACTCGATGATCTTCCGAGGTCCCTTCCAGCCCTAATGTCTATGAAATCTATGAAATCTATGTAAATGAGTTGCAATGGGCTTGTCGGGGATATGTGGTGGGATGCAGCATAGATTTGTATTCCTCAAAATGAAGTGTTTGTTGCTCAGGGGACAGGACACTCACCTGGGAAACAGGAGAGAGGGCTTTATCGGTGGCTCTGCTGCTGACCTGCTCTGTAGCCCTGGCCAGGGCATGTCCTCCTCTGTGCCTCTGCTCTCTGAGACTCTGTGTGTTTGCTTATAAGCTCTTCCTCGCAGTGTCTGCGTTCACTGGGTTTTTGCAGCACAAAGCACAATGGAGCTGTGGTCTCAGTAGAGGCCTCTCGGCATTATTGCAAGACAGGTCATGCTGCTGAGGAATGAATCTCGGGGTGTAAAATGAGCACAGTCAATGAAGTTTACATCAGGATAGAGATATGCTATTGGATCTTAACATCTTATTGTCACAAAGGTTATTGTTCATCCTGTCCTTTCTCCCATGCTAAGTTTCCATCCATTGCCCCTTTTTCTGTAGCTCCTATTCACTGAAAACACTCTGTGCTTCCTAAATGCAGTGAGAGAAGTTAAAGTTCATTCTGGGTCTCTTAACGCTTGCGCGTAATTATTATCCACATAAATGATGTGAGGCCATTGCAGGAGGGGAGCTGGGATTGCTTTCAGTTCTTTGGTGGATGGGGCATAGTGGGCCAGGGGTGGGGTATGCTTATTCTGGGACCAGTTTTGCAAGCAGCTCCATGTTCTTCAGCCTCAGCCTCTGTACCTTGTATGAGTTCCAGATAAACCTTTGTTAGACATTTCCATTTTATAGCCTGTTTTTGTTGGCGGGGTGGCCGATGTAGCTTGTCCTGGGTGATTTGAGAGCGTGAGCAAAGCCAATTCCAGGTGGTTTCTACTTTCTGGCAATTGTGCTGTGAGTGGCACGAGGTTGGAAATCATCTGCACAGAGGTTTGGGGTGAAGTCTTTTCCAGATTGTCTTTTAAGGTGAGGACTTTCAGCCTCTGTGGCTTGGGGGCTACATACAAACCCCACTTTGCCCAGTGCAGGAGTCACAAGTTGATGAGCAAAGGGATGGAGAGTCAGGACAAGCCTGTTTAAGGCTGCAGTGAACCAGTGTGCTGGTGCGTTCCAGTCTGCCTGGCAGGCGTGGGGACTGGGGAGGGAAGGCAGGGGCGTACTAAACATGTTACTGCCAGCTCCCACTGACTCATGCACTTCTCCGCCTGCTGAAACCGAGACACGCTGGTCCAGATATTTCTACTGTTAAGTTAAGCTGATTGCTTATGGGCTAGGTCCTGTAAAACCCAGTGTAGGTTTTGCTCTCTCTCTCTTCTCTCTCTTTTTCCCCCCTGCTATTGTGTGTCCGGTATTTTGAGTCTGGAAGCTGTGAACATCCTGACTGCACGTCCCAAGCATAAAACTTTAGAGAACTTCTCCTTAACACCCACTCCAAAAACATCGCCCCATCCCAGGAACACAGGCAGTGCATCCTAATGAGACCAGGCAAATGCTAGTCCATTTATTTATAACATATACTGTATCAAAGAGCAACAAGAACAACAAAAAAACCCTTGAAGGGAAGGAAAAAGTGCCAAGCCATCCTGCATCACCGTGCGTTACTCAATCCAGGCCTCTCAGCCACTGCTGCTGGGAGCTGTGGATTTGGAACGGACCCAGGAAAACAGAGCGCAGCGTGCATGCTCTTACTGCCTGCACCTCAGTCCTGAATCAGCCCCTCTCTTCATATACCCCTTCCACTGTTCACCCTTGGTTGCCCCTCCGGGCACAAAGATGAACAGGGGGCTAGCATGAGTTTCCAAACTCTAACAGCTCTAGTACTGAGAAGTGTTAAAGTGAAGCTGGTGCCAGTGGAAGAAGATGCTAGAGGCAAGGGGAAACAGTCTTTCCATGCACAGGGTAGGGGCAGCAGGGGAAAGCCTCCCATGTGTTGCCGCTCTTTAAGATCCAGGTCCAGGAACAAGTGGAAAGTTAATTAGTGGAGCCATTTACTCCTTGTTTATTTGGCTGAGTTGGTGTCGAGGGAGGGACTAGCTTGCAGTGCTGTAAGTCCTGGAGGATCCAGGCAGGGTGCTGTGCACACCGGTAGTATGAGCCTGCCTGTCCTGAAGATGTTGCCACTGCAATGAATGAGGAAGGGTATGTGGGACGCATCACCGTTCCCATTGCACTGACCAAGCCAAGAGCAGACTCCTGCCCTCTCTGGTGTAGGAACCCTGCGGCCAATTTAAGAGTTGAGCCAGTGCCTTAACCACACAGCTCATCTTCCCGTTCGGTCCCAGTGGGCTTTGAGTGGGGGACACCACTCTTCATTAGGGTTCGGACTCGAACCACAGTCCTGTTTGGCTCTAGCCTGCCACCAGGCATGTGATGCTAGTAGGGTTGACAGGGACTGAACTGAAAAGGAAGCCTGTGCCTCAGCACAGAGGTGTTTCCATGCTCACATCAGTCCCCATTGGGAGCACTGTATTTATCCCCTTCACCCATTACCTCTATGGGCTGGGAGCCCTGAGGCCGTTCCCTCTTCTCCCTAGTACTGTCAGGGGTATTGGGAAAGCAGGAGCACATGCTATGTTCCGGCACAGGTGGGGGTGGCTCTAGTATCTTGGGGCTTACTGAAGTGTAAAAAGAAATATTAAGTTAGCTAGGCTTTGTAACCCAGGGGCTCCTGTGACTTGCTACAGACCAGGAAGTTGTGAGTTTGAGCCTGGTGGTGTTGCTGTGGCTGTGGCCCTGGGAAATGGGAATGGCAGCCCTTGTGGGTTTCTAAATTTTTGCAAGAAGAATAGCAAAAGTGGCAAGCACCCAGCTTGGCTTAGCAGAGAACTCTTTGGTGAGCTTAAACACAAAAAGGAAGCTTGCAAGAAGTGGAAGCCTGGACAAACGACTAGGGAGGAATATAAGAATATTGCTTGGGGAATGCAGGGATGAAGTCAGGAAGGCCAAAGCAGAAGTGGAGATGCGGCTAGCAGGGGATGTGAAGGGTAACAAGAAGGGTTTCTACAAGTATACCAGCAACAAGAGGAAAGTCAGGGAAAGCGTGGGTCCCTTACTAAATGGGGGGCAACCTCATGACAAATGATGAGGAAAAGGCTGAAGTGCTCAATGCCTTTTTTACCTCGGTCTTCACAGGCAAGGTCAGCTCCCAGACTACTGCACCGGGCAGCACAGTTTGGGGAGGAGCTGAGCAGCCAACAGTGGTGGAAGAACAGGTTAGGGACTACTTAGAAAAGCTGGATGTGTACAAGTCCATAGGGCCAGATAGGATGCAACCAAGGGTGCTGAGGGAGTTGGCTGATGTGATTGCAGAGCCACTTGCCATTATCTTTGAAAACTCATGGCGACTGGGAGAGGTCCCAAATGAATGGAAAAGGGTGAATATAGTGCTCATCTTTAAGAAAGAGAAGGAGGAGGATCTAGGAAACTACAGACCAGTCAGCCTCACCTCAGTCCCTGGAAAAGTCATGGAGCAGGTCCTCAAGGAATCCATTTCTAAGCACTTGGAGGAGAAAAAGGTGTTTAGGAACAGTCAGCATGGATTCACCAAGGGCAAGTCATGCTTGACCAACCTGACTGCCTTCTATGATGAGACGATTGGCTCTGTGGATGGGGGGAAAGCAGTGGACATACTATACCTTGACTTTAGCAAGGCTTTTGATACAGTCTCCCATAGCATTCTTGCAAGCAAGCTGAGGAAGTATGGGTGGATGAATGGACTATACAGTGAATAGAAAGCTGACTGGATTGTCGGGCTCAACTAGTAGTAATTAATGGCTCAATGTCTAGCTGGCAGCTAGTATCAAGCAGAGTGCCCCAGGGGTCGGTCCTGGGACCTGTTTTGTTCAATATCTTCATCAATGACCTGAAAGATGGGATGGACTGCACCCTCAGCAAATTTGCGGATGACACCAAGCTGGGGGGGCAGGTGGTATAGTAGATACATTGGAGAGGTAGGGCTAGGATTCAGAGTGATCTAGGCAAATTGGAGGATTGGGCCAAAAGAAATCCTATGAGGTTCAACAAGGAAAAGGGCAAAGTCCTGCACATAGGATGGAGCAATCCCATGCACCGGTGCAGCCTGGGGGCTGACTGGCTGAGCAGCAGCTCTGCAGAAAAGGACCTGGGGGTTACAGTGGACAAAAAACTGGAGCCAGCAGTGTGCCCTTGTTGCCAAGAAGGCTGACAGCATCCTGGGCTGCATTAGTAGGAGCATTGCCAGCAGACTGAAAGAAGTAAATATTCCCCTCGATTCAGCACTGGTGAGGCCACATCTAGAGTTTTGGGCGCCCCCCCCCCACTATAGAAAGGATGTGGACAAGTTGGAGAGAGTCCAGCAGAAAGCAACAAAAATGGTTTGAGGGCTGGGGCACATGACTTCTCAGGAAAGGCTGAGGGAACTGGGCTTATTTAGTCTAGAGAAGAGAAGACTGAGAGGGGATTTAATAGCAGCCTTCAACTCCCTGATGGGTGGTTCCCAAGAGGATGGAGCTGGACTGTCCTCAGTGGTGGCAGATGACCGAACAAGGAGCAGTGGTCTCAAGTTGCAACAAGGGAAATTTAGCTTGGGTAGCAGGGAAAACTTTCTCACTAGGAGGGTGGTAAAGGTATCTAGGAAAAGATACCTAGAGAGGTGGTGCAATCTGCATTCTTGTAGGTTTTCAAGGCCCATCTCGACAAAGCCCTGGCTGGGATGATCTAGCTGGGGATGGTCCTGCTTTGAGCAGGGGGTTGGACTCGGTGACCTCTTGAGATCCCCTCCATCCCTAACTTTCTACGATTCCATGATTCTAAATCTTCCTCGGATCTGCACGCAGGTGCAGCACTCCTCAGTAACCCCAGGTGAAAAGGACTTCATGAACAGCAGCCTAATTCCCCACTACCCCCACATGAAAGGCAGAGCTTTGGTTTTGATTAGTTTTATTTTATTCCAGCTTTGATCTTTTCAGCACACCCACAAGGGCCAGAAAGCAGTGCTGAGAGTCTGTAATAAATAAGAAATGCTTGCAGCAGTACCTCCAATGCCATGGGTTGTTTTTTTACCATACCACCCATTGCTTAGAGCAGTAATTCTTAACCAGGGGTCCACAGCACCCTGGGGTGCCTTGAGATCCTTTCGAGTATGCCATGGGGTACCTTGCAGTGTTAGCACAGTGTGCTTTGCAGACAGGATTCACAGGAGAAACCCAGGGATTTCAAATAGAAATCGAGAAGGTTGAAAACATTTTGACGTGCTGTTGTCTTTCCTGAGTTCTTTGCAACAAAAAAATTGCTTTATTATTTTTTCATAGTCAAAAAATGAGCAAAGCTAAGAGCTAGCATTTTGTGAGGGATGTCTTGAGTCTAATGAGAGGTGCCTCAAGGCTATTGAGTCTAAAAAGGTTGAGAACCACTTGTTTAGAGGCAGCAGAGCCAACGGGGGGGAGACTTTAGTTTAGTAATCTGGATACCTGAGTTCCCATCCCCATTCCACCACTTACCTCCTATGTGAACATGGCAAATCACCGCACTCTTCTTTCCCACCTCTACATATTGCAGTTAGACTCTAGGTATATAAGGGAGCCAGCATGGTCTGGGAGATGCCACGGGCCTGGGACCCAAGAGTACTGTACTTTGCTGCTGACTTGCTGTATGGTCTGGGGTCGGTGCATTAATCTTTAATGTAACCTGAGGTCAGTGGAGTTATGGAGCCGACAGTATTCTGACCCTGGTGCTAGCAAGGTCAGAAGGGTCTCTCCAAACTCAGTTCCCTCCTCTGTAAAATGGGAATAACACTTACCTGCTCTTGCGGTTATATGGATCCAGAGAAGCACATGGTGCTTTATCAGGAGCCGCAAAGAAAGGATCCCTGTCCCAAAGACCTGTACCTCTAATGTCCTGACCCCCTGACTTCCTGCTAAGTACGTGTATGAGTGTTTGCGTCTCGGGGCCTACACAGCAAAGCAATAGAGGATAATGAACCAGAATGTCTATGTGGGGATGATACGATGCAGAGGATGTTAGTCTTCTGTCATGGATGCTGGGAGGCACAATCCTATGAAAGCTGAGGCAGGAAGTATCTACTCTAAGATGCGCATCCAGTTTTGGGGGGCCTGGGGTGCTACCGTGATAATTGTGAGAATGAAACTTCACCTCCAGAGAATGGGAGACACCATGTAGGTCCTCCGAAGGGGGCCAACATGGGGGGAAAGGGGTTTGCAGGCCTTTTCCTGGCCTCTCTGCACCCAGCGACTCATGCCTCTGGTTGCACCCACTTCCCACTTTGTTCTTTTCTATCCAGTTTTCTCAACAATCAGAATACCAGGCCAGCATCAAGAGCCTGGCTAAAAGGAGGGAAGGGATTTGAAAGAGGAGAGTGAGCTTTCAGCCAGACCAGGTCAGCAAAGGTCTGGCACCTGCAAGACCTGGAGGGGAAAGCAGTTTTGCATGAGTATTGTGGAAATGACCCCGCTGTTTTGTTACAAGGCTTTGGAAAGGCAGATCATCCTCTCCTGCATGTGCGTGGATAGGTGTATGTGCAGTGTACAGTTCTAGATGACCAGTTGAAATCAGAGGTCACCTCAAGAAAATTTAACAGGGCACTGGGCTTGACCACACATGCCAAGCACAGGCTGGCACAAACTGGACCGGTGTCAGGAGGCATTGCTGCCGTGAAGCGAAAGACAAAGTCTGAGACAAAGTCCTATGTCCTGTGTCTGCGTTCCATGCTCTCGTCTCAGCTGAGCATCCTGTCTGGCCTCAGTTGCAAGGCCATAGCTCAGCAGGGTGCTGTGCACAAACAGGACGGTTTGCATGCTCAATGGGGCTGGGACCAGCCTGCCACAGTGCTCTTGGAGCAGGTGAAATTTCTCCGCTCTGCGTGTCCGGCTGTTCTTAGTGGAAGGCAATTTTGCAATAAGGTTTTGAAAGCAGTCAGGCCACGGCAACCCAATTCAAAGGACAGAGCTGTTCCCTGTGCTCTGACATGTCAGTCACTGCCAGCCCCAGCCTCCGTCTCAGTCGGGTGGTGAGACATGGAGCCGGCCAAGGGAGATGCATTGAATTGCTGTGGTTAGTGAAGTGACTGATTCTCAGCAGGGCTTGCTCTGCATCACCGCATATAATTGATTCCAAAGCACTGTTTCTAGCATTGCAGGGCACAAGCCAGGTCTAGAAATGCGTTGCATGAGTTGGGCACATGCAGTGAGGGGACAGCCGACTGCACACAGCTGAATTTCAAGAGGCAATTGGATTGAGCCTATGCAAAGAACGTGTAAGAGTCCCTGCAAGTTCATCGCCACTGAATGGGGGGCAGCACAGCACCGTGTGGCAGCTGTCCCACGTGTGTGCGCAGCGCTGGGCCCAGCGCTCGCTACGGGTGCAGCCCACAAATATTCCCCTTTGTATTTCCCATGAGCGAGCCCGTGCATTACTGCATGCCCCCTGCATGCTTCTTGTGTTGGCGTGTGGCTGCCCCTTCAGCGTGCGACTGCACCGGGGCAGTTAAAACATTTTCCATCTAAACCCATTTTTTAAATGAAAAACTGGGGTTTTCACAAAGTGACATTTTTCCTGAAAGTCTCTCCCTGGAAAATGTTGACATTTTGTCTTTAGGAAAGCAATCCCCAAACTCCAAACATTCTGGTTTTTGGATGAAAATGGAAATGTTTCAATTGCCTCAGGAGAGCTGGAATTGAAGTGTCTTTATGCTCCCATTCTCCTCCATGGGGCAGGGACATGCCTGCCCGCTCTTCACTGAGAGGGAAGAAAGCGGTGCCTTGTAGGAGATGTGGTCCAGCCAGGAGTCCTGCTATGTAGAAGAGAAGCAGAACGTGCAGTCCCACAATTGCCGTGCAATCGTGAAGCAAGATATCACTATTACCGCTTTGGATAGTCCATCAGAATTACAGGTTTTTTCCCCTTGGAAACATTTGGGGGAAAAACAAACAAAAAAAAATCATTTCTATCAGTTTTCCTTTGGAGGAAAGAACTATCTTCCGGTCAGCGGTGCTTGTTATCTCCGTGGATCCCAGCTCTGCTGTGGCTCCTGTCTCTTACTGCAACATTTTTGCATCAGTGCTTTTTTGCATTTCTGGGGGGTTTTACAGGTTTCTTTTTTTGGTTTTTTGCTCTTTTCCTGGCCTATTTTCAACCTGCAAAGGATGGAAATAAATAGCAAGCTAAGCTCTTGTTTGAATCCAGTTTGCCTATTTCTTCTAAAAGTTGGGGGTTCTGGGTTATTTTGTATTCCCTTTAATGGCAACTGTACTTCATCAAGACCCCATTAACTCTTGTATCTGTGGTCTGAATTTCATTTTCCAACCCTGCAGATAAAGAGATGGATGCTGACTTCTGCTGGCTGTAGGTACTGTCTCATCCCTATGCCCACTGATTTACCAGAACTGCGCTTGCAGCCAGCATGTTCCGACGATGACACACTAATCTGGTAATGGATTTTGGCCGAAATATAGAAAGATTACATTTCAGCATTAAAATTACACTAGAATGTAATGTTTTTCTACATAGGCTTATTCAAAACCTCTCCAGCAAAATTTCACAGAACAGGCTAATTACAGATCTCAGACTTCCCATGCGGGAATACACACCGAGTCCAGTTTTCGAAGCAGCTGGGCACACTGGGCATGGAGGTCCTCTGGGTATCTGGTTACAGGTGTCACAGCGGGGGCTGCCGGGCACTTCTGGAAATCTGTCAGAGCTCTTTTGCAAATCTGGCCTTCCTCTTTAGTTAGCATCCCCCCCAGTCTACACCTCTCAGGGCACTGTTTTTAATCGCCGCTGCTAATAGCCTTCCTAAAGGCCATTTATACTTCATCTCTTGGGTTCTTTCCCTTGCCTCTAAAGCAGTGATTCTGCAGCAGGGTGCCAGAGCACCCTGGGCTGCCTTGAGAGCTTTTCGAGGGTGCCATGGGGTGCCACACAATATTAGCTCTCTTAAGTGTGAAAACATGATTCATGAGATAAACCCAGAGATTTCAAATAGGAATCCATAGCATTAAAAACGTTCAGCCCTGCTGTGGTCGTTTTGAGTTCTTTGCAACAGAAAAAATTGCTCTATTATTTTTCCATAGTCAAAAAATGAGTGAAAACAAAGAGCTCTCATTTTCTGAGGGGCGCCTTGAGTTTTAAAAGGTTGGGAACCGTTGGAGCAAATGTTTTTCACACTAAGGCATCGATCCTGCTTTAGGAAGAACTGGTTTGCATGTGTAAGCTTGGGTTGCCACAATGATATTCTCCTTCTTGGCGATGACCATGGAGGTGACAGACTTGGTGCTGTTCCGTTTCTACCTGCTCAACTTAGTTCTCACGCATTGTGGTGGGTTTTAAAAAACAGGTGGTACCGCTCTAATTAAAGCGCCCCCCACCCTCACTCCTGGAGCATGTGTATAAACGCCTGGAGAGACAAAGGAGTTTTGATTTCTCTTCTAGAGCTACTTGTAACGTCATGCTTTACGATACTATGAAATAGCAGATGGGGTCTGTTTTAAAAAAAGGCTACACACGAAGAAAACGAGGGCAGGAGGTGGGTGTTTGGGGAAGGGGGTGCGTGGGGCATCCAGAGCTTGGCCCCTGCTTCAATGGAGCGGGGCGGGTCCAGACTCACCAGAGCTTAACCCTGATGGCCTGAGCTATGCACCGAGCTCTAATATGCCCAGATTGCTCCTGTGCCGTCAACCCCCCTATGGTGCGGGCCTGGTTTGGGCTCGCCAGAGCTCAGCCCTTGGCCTTGATGGTGCAGGGATGGTCCCCTAGCCCTGGCCCCCCAACCCCTCTCTCCCCCCAGTCCCATAGACTTACCTGCTGGAGCTGCTCCCACCACCCTGCCTGACTGTACTGCCGGCTGTGTGTGGCCCCCTGTGCTGCAGCCCCAGATTTTTTTTCCCTTTACTTCCCTGCTCCCTTCCTTCCTTTCTATAAATAAAATTGAGGAACATTACATCTGCGGGGACAAGTGCCCCCCTGCGTCTCCCTGACACGTCGCCAATGGCTCAAGGGCCTGGGAGTCTAGAGGCCCGGCTTCCATTCCCGGGTCTGCCACTCGAGTCACTTCACGGTATTGGGCAAATTACTTGCCCATGCTGGTCCTTAATTTCCTGCCTTTACAATGAGGATGATGAAGAGGAGGCCATGATTTTCTCCAAGGCATGTGGTGTTTGGAAAGGTTCAGAGGAGACATCAGCAGAACATGCTGAGACACCCGCCCCCAGCGAAGGTTGTATGTAAATGTGCAACTAAAAACCAAATGCAAAGCAGTCTTTTAATTTGCCTTGTGGTGCATGTGAAAATCCTTCTGGCCTTCCAGATTTAACATGTAGGCAGCTCTCTCCGTGGCACCGGTCACCTGTTCTGTAGACCTCAAGCCTGGATGGGCTATTGGTGCTCAATTGTCTTTCTGCTGTTTGACACCAAGGAAGCCATGTGTCAGTGCATCCTCCTCCTCTCCTGGCCAAGTGCACTGCAGAGAAATACGAGGCAAGCCTGTAGCTTTATGGTGCCTCTTGCTAGTGATCTGCCATTATTAGATCTACCCAAGGGGTGGGACTGTTCTTCAGGAAGTCTCTGTGATTTTATTTGTAACAGCAGAGTAGGAAATGATCTTACCCCTACCACGTCCCTGCTCACTTCACCTCCCATAACTGAACCAGCGAAACTTCATCCTGCCACCCAGCAGCATAGAGGGGTTTTCCTTCACTTTGTCTTTAGCAGTTCTGTAATTCTCCTAGCATCTGTGCAGTAAGACCACGCTCATGGCTGGGAGACCCACTGCACGTGACTATGCATCTGGATTTAAGATGGCCCACGTAACATTCATCCCTGTGCAGGATACATGTTGGGGTTAGAGGCAGGCTAGAGCTGCAACCTCTGAAATCTCAGGCTTGTTTCATAGTTGGTAGGGTAGGGCTGGAAGGGACCTGAGCAGATCATCAAGTCTGACCTCCTGCCATGGCAGGAAAGAGTACTGGGGTCAAATGACCCCGGCAAGGTGTTCATCCAGCCTCCTCTTAAAGACCCCCAGGGCAGGAGCCAGCACCACTTCCCTTGGTGGGGTGTTCCAGGTCCTAGCCGCCCTGTCTGTGAAGTAGTGCCTCCTGATGTCTAGTCTGAAACTTGTGCCCTACCAGATGAGAGTGCCCTCCCTAAAACAAACCACTGAGGTTTTCAGTCTTGCTGGTCACTCCTGTGACAAGCTAACAGTTGCCCTTTAGTAATCTGCACAGATCCTGGCTTTGTCTGATTAAAAAAAAAAAAAAATCCCCGGTTTTCACGTTAAAAAAGGTAATCCTAAATCCACATTTTTCCATGATCAAAATGAAACACTACTACATATATCTATGCATTAGTGCTGTTTCATTTTAATCATGGAAAAATGTGAATTTTGGGTTATTTTTTTAATCCCAAAATTGGGTTTTGTTTTGGCTTTTTTTATCAGAGAAAACCAAAATCCTTGATAATCTGTTTCCAAGGGGAATGAAAGGCACCCTCAGGTCCTGTTAGGTTTGCTTCCCAGAGAGAATACTGATGCTTGGGGAAGATCAAAGGGAAGGCAGTCCTGGTCCTGTCATTTGCCACTGGCAATAGCACTGCCCTGTAGGACATCCCTCACGTTCTCCTGCGAGTGGCATTGGCCGTGGCCTGGGAGCCCACCTAGCCTTCCACGCTGGGTGTCCTGCACTGTGGCTCAGACAAGAGCAACATGAGATCCCAACCTGCAAACTGCTGCATGCAAAAAAAAATGCAAGCAATGCAGCAATATCATTCTGGGCTCTGCCAGGGGAGGGTGAAGCTGCAAACCTCTTCTAGGCCAAGTGGGGTGTAAGAAGCAATCAAAAACCTTTCAACACTCCCTACCCCCTTCCTGCAAGATGCTTCTCTGAGCACAGCATCATCAGGGCTGGCTCGCGGTATCAAGCTCAGGGGCTGACACGTGTGCATGGTTTGGAGCAAGGCTTGTGTTATAGGAAACCAGCTGGCCCAGGGATCGGGCTGAGAGGTTGACAACAAATGGAGGGAGTCACAAAACATCTGTTTAAGGGGAATTAAATCCTCCGTCCTCACCTGCTTCGAGAGTGGACTTCAGGTCTAATCCAGTTGACATTGTAATTAACTCATGATCCTAACCCAAGGCTGGTACTTTAAACGCCTGCAGTCCCGCATCAGCTGTCTGCAAATTCTCTGACCCATGAAGAGCTCTGGTGGGTCCTTCAGACTGAGGGATTTCTTCTCTGCAAAATTTCCATTGCAGCCAAAGAAAATTCTGTATAGGATCTGTGCTGTAAAACCAGCTTCTCCTCTCTCCACCATGCAGCCTGTACACGAACTCTTTAATTTCACCACCAAAGCTCATATGTTTCTTGGACTGAAACTATGCTGGCATAGAAAGCTGATATGTATCCCTAGGTGGGAAGTGTCTATCAAGCTCTAATATCCTTAAAAGATTTGGCTTATGGAGGTCACGTGCCTTTACCTGGGTATATTAAGAGAGATTCTGAAGAGTTCATAGTTGGCCAAAAATATTGGCTCAGGACACCTATTGTCTGGGGAATAAGTTCTGCATGCAAGACCTGGCTCTGCCACTGGCTTCCTATGTAACCTTGGGTGAGTCACGCAAGCTTGTTGCCCTTTGTCTGTAAAATAGGAATAATGCTACTTTTCTGCCATCGTTAACCTTTTCTCCATAGGCTGTAATATATTCGAGGCAAGGACTCTTACTCAGAGTGTGTTTATACAATAAACTTAGCACAGATCTACTTTTCAGTTGGAGATTTTAGGTGTTCCTGTATCACAAATTAATGGTCAGCATTATTGTATCATTTCGGAGAGATCTATCCAGGAATTGCCACACTCCAATGTGAACAAATGTCCTCAACTGTTCATCCCTTCATAGCAAATAAGGTGGCTGAAGCCACCACTCTAAGGCACTAGTCCTCAGGGGAATTAATTAGATAACCCCAGACTAACACAACTAGCCACTTCTCTGCTCTCGGACAGCCTTGGCATTTCCGGGCCAGGAAATACTAATGACTTGTCAAAGAAGTGGGGGAATGGGGCTTGTTTGTCTCCTCCTGTTAACCCCGCTTTGAAAGCCACATTCTCCTGGTGGGAGAAGACGTGTGTGATGGATGCTGCAGGAAGGGATGTTACCAGTAGTTAAGGGGGGCAGGCCTGGGATCTAATGGATTTGCTGTATCTGGTCTTGTCTGGGCCTCAATGGGCTTATTATTATTTATTTGCATGGAGGTAGGGATGGAGATATCACTTTTCAAAGTGCTCAACAAACACAGCTCAGGAAAGCAGTAGCAGCCCTAAAGACTTTACAAGCCAAACAGTGGTCAACTAAGGAACACTGAGTCCAGTGAGATCCTGTGCAAGCCAGGAGTCCACTCCCACAGCGTCACGGCAGAGGTGGGGGTCATGGCACCAGTGAGATCGCTGTGCCTCTCCGGTTCTTCCATCAGCTGGTTCTCCAGGAAGGTCAGCAGGGAAGAGCAGATTGGGCTGATGTTGGAGCAGTGGGACCTGTTGCAATCCCTGGCACCCAGTGATGCTCTGACTGTCACTTCTGAGCCACAAGCATCTCTTCAGTTCATCACATGCGGCTCTTCGCAGGACCTTTCCTTCATTGCGTGCACTGGGGCTGCCTCTCCTGCAGTGAGGAGTTTTGCAGCACGCGCCTTAATACTAATGCAATACAGGTGGCCGTGTCTCTTTTTGCTTTTCTTTCTTGCATTGAATGGTGTTTGCCATGGTCGCCCCAGTGGTGTTCATGCTGTGCTGGCTTTTTGGTTTACACCTATGCTCGATGCTCCAGACCAGTCTAGACAGTGTGTCACTGCTGTAACCATTCAGCTGGAGTCTGTGTGTGGCTGGTCACTCTCCACACCTGGGGCTCAGCTCCCAGCTGCCTGCTGCTTTCCATGTCCTCAGGGCCAGCACTCCAGCCTCCGCTCTCCCAGGGAGCCTTCCTGGAGCAGCTATGGTGAGGGACCTACTTAAATCGCAGCAAGACAACAGGTTTTTCACAGCCTGCTTGCAGCACACAGAGCCAATTTCACAGGCATTTCACAGTGCCCCCACCCCTTGCCTTGGCAGAGAGGCCCTTGGTGGCAGGACAGGGTGGAAGGGTGAAGGGGTGACCACCACCGTCTTGTTTGCTGCCCTTTGTGCCACCCTGCCAGGCGGCACCTTCCCTTCCCGGCAGTGAGGACTGCTGGCTCCCACTGGAGAGCCAGCAGTATATTTTTAAGAATTTTTTTTTTTTTTTGTAGATCCCTATGCCTCTTGGAAAGCTGAACTTTTCCCTTCCGCTTGGAGTTTTGCATGCCCTTTCCTTATCTCAGCGGCCCTTAGTGCTAAGCAAGTGAGGCATGAGGGTAATGGGCACTGCTGAGCCCACGTTGGCTGGGCGGCACAGGGTGCCATTTGTAATGTCCCAAACGTCCCAACACTTGCCCAGCGCTGGTGTTCTCCAGAGGCTGAGCCCAGCTAAGCAGCCCCAGGCCCCTGCCATTTGCAACTCCTGCATGACACAGCATGGGTCTTGATAGAGGTGGCTAGCAGGGACAGTGCTAACTGGAGAGAGGAGATGGGTCGCCTCATGGTGACGTGGTAGGATGGGGCATGAGAAGGCATGGCCTCCACTCTCAACCTTGTCGTGGCCTTGCAGTCTCAACCGGGTAGGAGACTGCCCCTCGTTGGTGCTTGTCTGTCTGTCCTGGTGTCATCCCCAGGGATCATCCTGCAGGCAGGTCTGCTAGTCACTGGGTGAGCCTTACCGGGCACTGTCAAAGCCATTCATGTTCAGCCCCTTCTCAGCCCACAGCCCTTTAGACACTGTAACAGCCACATTGGCATGCAGCGTTGTCTGGGGCGGGGACAACCCAACAGCAGGTAGCGAGGGAGTGTCAGCCAAGGACATCAGTGAAGCCCTGACCGGTTGGAAAAGAGCCGGCGCTGCTCATCTTTAACATCAGTGCGGAGCACACGGGATCCCGAGGCCACTCCTCTGCAGGTGTAAATTGGTGAAGCTCCATCGATTCCCCTGAGGACCTGGCTCTTGGTTTCTCAGACCCAGGCGCTGCGTGGCACTTGGTATTTCTGCCACCAATGTGGAGAAACCAAGGGACTGCTGCTGAGATCCAAGCTTCATCCCAGGGAGCTAAAAATATAATTGGCATAAAAGGCCTCTCAGCCATCCCTTCTGGACCAGTCCTCTTCTCTGTACTTCTAGGGGTCTCGTGGGTCAGGATCATGGCACTGCTGCTTTTCCCTGTGTCTGGTGTTTAATGAAAGGCCTCTCCCCTTCCTTCTAAAAGCAAGAGCACAGGGAGAGGGAGAGGGGTCCCGGTAACCACACATCCTGAGCTATGTCGAACCCATCAGGCCTTTTCCTTTGCGTGACAGAGCTCAGTGAAGGATACAGGATATATAATCGCTGCCCATGAAGTGCCCGTCCTGGGGGAGGGAGAGGCAGAGAGAAGAAAGGTTGGGGGTGGGGGGAAGAATCCCCACAAAAATGCCTTCATAACAGGAAACGTCTCATAAAATACCTGTGGTTTGGCATGTGTCTTTTGATTGGTCAAAGTATGCACCTGGCAGGCAACCCTACTATTACTGCTGCGCTCAGTCTGGTATTTCACTGGAGCTGGAGGTTGGAGGTACAGGGGGAGCAGGGCTTGTGCATCTGAGAGCAGAAATGCTGGCAGCTTAAGGTAGGGAGAGAAGGAAGTCGAGAGATGCATCTCCCATCATGTTTTCATCTCGGTCCCTGACCGAAGGCAATATGTAGCCCTGCTAAGAGTTCAGAGACAGAAAATCCATGTGGTCCCCAACTCAAAGCATGAGCCTCCCTCTATGGCAGGGAGGGGGAAGGAGGGGGCTTCCCTCTTCCCTTTACCATGTTAAACCTCTTCTCATGTCAGTCCTCTCCCGCTTTCTCACCGCAGCTTCAGGCCACTGCTAAAGATCAGGGCAGGTTAGCACGGAAGAAGCTGCCCTTCCATCGGCGTGCCTGGGTCTCCTGGGATAAGGCCCATCCCAAGAGTTTCAGGGGGCTGAAGTTCCCCAGGGTGAGTTGTTCTTGCTGGTCTGGGACCGCAGGAGTGCACCCGTGGAAGGGAGAGGCCCTCCAGCCTGGGCCCTCAGCTCTTGCCTCCAGCTGCGGCAATGGCAAGCGTGCCAGAGGAAGGTGCGAGCCCTGGGCTATACAATGTACAAGCCAACTGCCTCTGTGCGGGAGTCACTGAGCTCCACCTAGCTCAGGCCTGCAAACTCTAGCCTGGTCGGGTATGTGCAAAGCTGAGAGGAGCCCCCTGTCTCTTGGGTCCAGCCCACCCATGGCACCAAAGGGCTGATGCATCCCCATTGCATGGCGACCTGTGCAGAGTAGGCACCCGGTGCCAAAGCACCCTGGCCGGGAATGGCGAATGGTGTTCACCCCAGCCATGAGGCAGGCACATCCTTCAGGCCCCGGTTCAGGTAGTCTCACGCTCAGCAATGCTCCCACAGCCTGGCTTCCCCTCACTGCATTTTCTCGTGAGCCCTTCCCCTGATGTTACACACATTTCACCTTGCCTCTGAACTTGGCCTTCAGCAGCTATCAACCTGGGCAGGCTCCGACCCTGTGACCTTGAAGCAAAGGCTTTCCCATCTACTCCCACTTGGTCTGAGCCAGACAGTTCCCACCCCTTAGCCCTCCAACAGCCGGTTTTTCATTTCAGAGCCCAAATGTGGACACCCCCTGTTCACACAGAGTGGAAACCCAACCCCCACCTTGTCACGGAAAGTAGGGACCCGGTGTGCAGCGCATGGGCCGGGTGCTCCCAGCCCTGGGAACGTAACCACTGAAGTGAGCTATCAGCTGCGATGGACTTATGTGCAGCTGGGTAGCCCCATCAAGTAGGTCTGAGGCTTTTGCTCTGTGTTTTCTGGGAGAGTAGTGGGGACCCTGCCCTCTTTATGTCAGACCCTATTCTCTTTAGGCTGCTAGAAGGAGCTGGCTTGTCTGAGCAGCTGATAATTATTGTAATCTATCATCCACGGAAAGCGAGCCACCCAAATGTCAGAGAGTAACCTACAGTTAGCAGCAGCTGGAAGCCAAGATCTTAAAAAGAAACGGGTGAGAGAACTCGGAGGAGTGAGTGAACACATGGCCTTGCATGTTAGAGTTGATCGAAAGTGATGGTTTCACCCCAGCTTCTCACTCAAAATCCCTGTTTCCTCCAACAGTCCCTATTGCACAGGTGAGAGGCGGCACAAGAATTGGGACAGAGGCAGCCTCGGTGCTGTGGAGGAGCAGGGGCTCTTGCAAAGGCAGAGCAGAGTTTGGCAGGAGCAGGGAGATGGACAGGATTAGCACACTGACAGGGTGGTGGACTGCAGGAAGGGAGAGGGGTGTCCCCTGAACTGCGGGAGTCCAGATCAGAGGGGTCAGGCTGGCCGATGAAATGTGCTTCAGGTCCAGCCTGAAGGGCAGCACAGTGGTGTGTAAAGGATCTAGGGCTGGGATAGTGCAAGGGGGATGGGGACCCTGGAGCTGGGGCTGGGCGTGAGGCGGCGGAGGAGCTGCAGCTCTCTGGGTGGGAGGCATTGTCAAGCTCGTGCCAAAGTTTGCACAGCCACTTGCAGCTCATCTGACTTAGCCCAGTTCCATCAATCTCTCCCTCCCAGCCTCCGCAGCGCTGAATTCATTTATGGGCTAAAAATAAAGGAAAAAAATTACAAATGAAAGGAGGCAGAGGCAGCTCGTTAAAATAATTCTGGGAGCTGCGTCACCCCTGCGGGCCGGGAACTGCTCTCTCCTTCTCTCAGGCTGTTTCCCGCAGTGCCTGTCCCACCTTGAAGCAGTAAATGGAGCCATTGTACCTCGACAGAGGTGGCCTCTGCCCTCTGGGCGCACCAGGGCCAGAAGCAGGGTCTCAGAAGAGGAAGGTCTAAGGCCTCGAGTGCATAAGTGCTGCAGTCAGTCTCCTGTCTGCCCTGCAGTTTCCCTCCTGATGCCTCCTGCCAGCTGCTGTTTGTGAGGCTTGGTGCACTGGGCTTGTTGGGCAGAAGGGTGGGCAGCGCTCCAGGGAGCCTGGGCAGGTTCCAGCAGATGCCATGCTGTGATTTGTGTTGGGAACTCGATTACACGCTGTGGGCTGCACTCATCAGAGTTGGCCTGCTAGGTGCATGTTCAGCCAGGGGTGGGGAGAGGCTGTCCGCATGAGCCCAGCTGAGCTGCTGGTGGTTCAGCAAAGGAGGTGTGCATGTGAAACCCAAATGGGGAACAGGGAGAAACCAGCAGGCATTGCAGCCCACACAGCCCAGGGGCTGCTTGCCGTCAGGGTTGGCTCTCCGAGTCCAGCCATCGGTGAGTGCCCCTGTTCAGTTGGCTGAGTAGCCGGGGTATGTAGTCTCATGTGGTTGGGTCCATGGGGAGGCTGAAGTTGCCCGAAGTGACAGGTCTTGGGAACTTCTTCCCATGTCATCCTGGGGGACTCTTGCCCGTTTTTGTCCCCTTGGTGCCTCATCACCTGCAGATCAGCAGTGCCCAGGTTGGTCCGCTAGTCACAGCTGTTTTCCAAGGATTTTGCTCTCTGGGTTTTAGAGACAGGAGGTCTGATCTCCTTGCAGGGCCCAGAACCCTGCCCGGCGTGCCTCAAGCCTAGGAATTTGCAGCTAAGAAAGGAGCCTCTGGGCTGGTGTTTGCACCAATGCTTCCTCCAGGAGAGAGCACGACCACAGTGCAGCTCTGTAGCTTGCTGTGCCATCCTGGCTCACAGCCATTGTTGGCATGTGCTATTGTCCCAGCTGCTGCTTCCTCCACAGTGCCAGCATCTTGTTCTGTTGCTCAGGCAGGATCAGAACAGTTGTTCTGCTTCCAGGTGTGTCTTCCAGGGTCTGCTGCACAAAGTAGCCTGTTTTTTGTTGTTGGGTTTTTTTTGTTTGGGTGGGGGGTGGTAAGGTGGCATCAGCCTGCAGTGCCAGGCAGCTCCATTGCTTTGACACACCTGTCACGGGAAATGCTTTGTTGACCGTGACTCTCTCGAGGTCCCGGTCAGCTTTTAGCCTCATGTTGGGAGGATTGCACTGGACAGGGAACACTGGGACCCCCGCTGTCATCTTGTCACTGGCTTTCTCTATATTTCTTCCCACTCCGGCTTGTTTTGGAGGGGAGTGCAGGAGGCTGGTCAGCCTGAAGGGCATGAGATGCATATATAAGTACCGCCATCATGGTCTCTCCCCAGCCTGCACCCCTCCGTGAGGGCTAAGCAAAACACTAACTCCCAGCTTGCAGGAAAACAAGCGTAGCCCTTGTACCCCACCACACCCCACAACCAGTCGTTCGGATCATTCATCTCCCAGCGGGAGAGACGATCCAACAAGCAGATCAAGTCTGCTGAGCAGCGGTGTTCAGAGCATGCTACAGTACATGCCCTGATAAGCCAGACAAAACATACAGAGCTGAACACAGCACCTGGGGTGGAGACTGAATGTGGCCTCCTAAAAAGAGGGAGTCTGTGTTGCATCTTCCCACGGACACGTTGGGAAGCTGCTGTGTCTCACCTTAAGATCTGGGAAGTCATGGACTTGCAGTGCAGTGGCCCCTGTGTTAAAACCCTACTGGGAGCTAGCAAGGCTGCATTTCCAAGCAGAGCCAAGGATCATGGAAGATGACTTCAGATTGTTTAGGAAGAGTCTTAAATCAATCAAATGTTCCCAGCTTAATGTACGGTTTCAGAAACATCTTCTCATGTGGCTTTTAAGAGGTGCCCAATTAAAAGTTTTCAAGCAGCTGAGATTTGCAGGAGGTCGTAAACCATCCCCATACACAGTGTTGCTTCCATAAAACTGTCACGGTGCTCAACACGATGGGGTGATTGTCATTAAGGGAACTTGCTCAATGAATTAACAGCATAGCTGTGGTGATACAAACCCAGCCTGGAAACCAGCCCAGAGAAGGGAATTGTGGAGATAAGCAAAGCAGAAAAGCAGCCGGACAGAGAGGCTATTAAAGGCAAGAAGCAGGGTGGTCTGAATCTGGAATGATGTTGTAGACATTGGCTGCTCTAACCTGCCCCCTACTGATGCCATTCACCGGGGGACCACGTTCAGAAATCACGTGGTGCTTAGAGCTGCAAGGTATTCAGCTGGTTTTGTTCGTGGTCACATTATGCCTTGACGCGCATGCGGGGGAGCAAGGGGGGATTCTTAGTCTGACTCCTTCAGCTCCAGCCTGGCACATCCAGCCCCCAAGGCAGTGCTGTACCTGAAGGTCATTGGCAGACAGTGAAGGCAAGGGAAGAAGGGGTGGTTTCCTTTTGGGTTTCCCCCGCAGGACCGCATCGCTGGCGCAGAGCGAAGGCTCAGGAAGACTTTAATCACTACTAACAACCCTCCCTTCCTCGGTTTTCCTGGTGCCATTGGTGTCAGGACACTGTGGTTAACCCCGTTGCCTGGAAAAGCAAACACAAGCGGGCCCTGGGGAGGCTCGTGGGATCGAAGAAGCAGAACTCCTGGGATGTAACCCAAGCAGAGCAGGCATTTGCTTCAGTGAAGGTGTTCCCAGGATAGCGCCGCGGGGCCCTGCACAGGACCCAGCCTGCAGTGCCAGGTGTTGTACAGTAGTGAGCCCCTGGACACACAGTCCAAATAGGTAAGATAGACCCAGGCTGGGGGAAAGGAAAGCTCACTGTACCCATTCCTAAGCACCAAGCAACTTGTCTGCAGTTACACAGGGGTCGATCGCAGAGCCGGACATCAAACTCTGATCTGAGCTCCAAGCTGGTCTCTTTGCCACAAATGCATCCTTCCCTCCCTGGCTTTTTCATTGTGGGACCAACACCCCTCATCTTACTGCTCATTTGAGGATCTCTAGGCACTTGGACAAAGCTGGAGAAGCATTAGGGGCCCCATTTCAGATGGAAGAAGAGGGCGGGGGGCTGAGGGTCAGAACCAGGGAGTCTTGACTCTGTGTCCCATGCTCTAGCTCCCCAGCACCTTTGCACATAAGGGGACCCTCAGCTACCCTGGTTACCTAGCAGTCCCATTATCCAACATGCAGGGATTTTCCCCTCTGCTTTTCCATGCAGTGTTAATACGCTTGGTAGGAAGAGAACCTGCCGTGCTGTTTTCGTGTGCAGTTTGTTTAAACAGGGGTTGCAGAGCTTGTTAATGATGGAGCTCATTAACTAGTGGAGATGCCAGAGGCAGCCGAAGAGAAAGCTATCAGGGATGGAGCGATCCAGCAGAGACCAGAGAGGGAGGAGCAGTGAAAGACACCTGGTCCATGAGCTCAGCACAAGCCAAGCCCTGGACCTTTATCCTCACCCTTAGCTGTTAACCATCACTAGCACGTCATAACCTTGTGGTCCCTCTCTTGTACACTTGGCTGCATTTTCCAGCCGTGACGTACCCTACAACAATAGTGAGGGAGGCCCAGCTGTCTCGTACATGCTTTATCAATTGCTGTCAGCTTCACGCCCTGGTTTAGGCATCCAGGGTGCATCGCACAGAGAGATTGATGGATGGCTTTGCGGCTGAGGCTGCTGCAGATCAGCGGGGGTGCTTCTTGACGAAATGACGGGCTACTGCAGCCAGAATGGACATCAAAGGAGCCCCTCGCTGCAGGGTGGCTGGAGGGGTTGCAGGGAACAGACAGATCTTGGTCGCTGTGGTTCGACGGTTGGTAAAGAGGCTGATGCACCCCATTGGGTGTGGGTAGAGGAGAGATCTGATTGCTAGGCAGCAGCTGGATGTGGTAAAGTAAGTAGCTGTCGCATCAGGCAGACATTCAAACCCCATTACTGCCGTTTTTCTTGGACATGCTGCACGTGGGGGTCTGTTCCCAATATTCCCAGCCTTGCCTCCTCGTGCTAAGTGATGGGGGGAATCATGGTGCTCACCAGGAAAGACCTAGAGCATGAAGGACCACTATATTACATAGTTTCCTCAGTCAAGTGCACGCTAACATCTGGCTGCGGTCACAGCTACTGTCACATGCTCAAGATGTGGGGGCTTGTTCAGTCCCCTTGGATGTGACTTGCCCTCTGTAGCGACAGCACTTCCGGGTCTGATAAGCAATGGGTTAGTCAGGAAGGAAAGGCTGCTAGGCTTGGGGCTCAGAAGCAAAGCAAGTACTTATATTTACTACTTCAGTTGGTCTTTCCAAGGCTGGTTGGAGCATGCAACCAGGAATGAAGAGCTTTAAGAAAGCAAGAAGTCAGAGTAGGATGCCCTTCCACCAAGGAGCTCTGACCACAGGATGTGCCAGTACTCTGAGCTCACGCTGAGATGAGTGAGAGGGAGAGAGAGATGGACCCAAAATCATGCTCCTGGACACACCTTGCGAGTTGGGCAGCAGACCTCCTACCTGTGGGTCAGGTCGGGTAGAGGGTCTTGCACAGTCCAGGCAAAAAGAGATTATGAACATTTGAAGTAGCTGATGTTAACCAGTCAGCTAGAGCAGTGGTTCTCAATTTTTTTTAGGCTCAAGACCTGCCTCTTAGACTTAAGTCACTGCTCAGAAAACAACAGCTCTTCACTTCCACTCGGTTCTTGACTATGGAAAAATAATAGAGCAATTCTTCTGTTGCAAAGAACTCAGACAGTCCACAGCAGGCAGAATGTTTTTGACCCTCTGGATTCCTAGTTGAACTCTCTGTATTTATATCATGAATTGTGTTTGGGTATTTGCATACTTAACAGTGCTAATATTGGGCAGCACCCCCCAGCACCCTTCAAAGGATCTCACAGGACCCTGGCTGAGACTCCCTGGGCTAAACGGCAAGCCCCAGCTGAGCACGTGCTTTGTGCACATGCGATGTGCCGCAAGGTAGTGCACGTGAACAAACATCAATAGTTTTCTGCAAATACGTTTGCATAAAAAGAATTTTTAAGCTTTCTTTTGAAACCATCCATGGAAACATGAACAGGATTCAACCAAACACAGGCCAGACAACCTCCCCCCAACACCTTCCCCACCCCCCGCTGCTCCCTGAATGCAGATATTTTTCAGACATACAGGGAGAAAACTTGCTTCCCCATCCCAAATCTCCTCTGACAATTCGCCCATCTCCACTGGGGGAAAGGGGGAAAAGCATAGTGGGAAGAACTGAAGCCATCCGGCTTCAGCCTTCCTCCCCCTCCATGTTGGTTTTGGATCTTCAGGGTAAAACATATTTTTTCCAGCAAAACCTTTTCTCAAAGCCCCCCTTTTTTTCCCATCCTAATGACATTTTTCCACCGGTTCTGCTGGCCCAGTCATGGTATGCCGTTGCCCTCTGCCGGCTGGAATGTGGAACCTGCTCCAGGGAGAATTTCTCCGTCTCCGAGGTTTTGAGGTCTAACCAGACAATCCCTTGAGGCTTCCTGCTACCTTGGGTGACTGGTGCCCTCGATTCTCAGCACAGTAAGCACAGCCTTCTGATACTGTCTGCTGTTTAGCTGTTGTCCATGCCACTCATCATTGGGGCCCAGTATTTTATATTTCAGCCATGACATGTGGATTGGGTCACCCACTTGCTCATCTCCCATGCTGGGCGCTGCTTGTCTGATCTGCAGAGACCCAGGCTCTGCATCTTGCCTCCTGCAGTTAGGGACAGTCATGAGCAGTGAGGGGCAGGGGAGTTCAGCGGCCAGTTCTGCCTCCCATCATCTGCTGCTATGGTTGGAGAACCTGAATTTCCCTGTCTTGGCAGGTGGGGGTCTCAGGAACAGCTGCAAATTTGCACCTGCAGGCAATTCTGGGCACCGGTGACTGAACTCATGGGCTTGGTTATGGTCTCTCTTGTGCCTGTATCAGTTGAGATTAAACCCACCAAGTGCAGTAGAAGGCAGGGTAGAAATGCACCTGATAGACTAACTGAACCAGCAACGCATACGCTTTCGTGAGCCAAAGGTCACTTGATCAGATGCTCTGAAAGGACATGCACAGAGTAGGCTGCCAAATAGAGTGATCTGAATACAAAAGACAGGACAGGGAGGGAGGGGAGAGGGGAAAGAGGGGCAGTGCTGAGACGGGCAAACAAGTACTACACCCATAGGGACAAAAGTGCCCCAAGCAGGTAATGGGATAAGACCCTGCAGTCCCTGCTTAGACCACACTTAACACAACCCAGTCTGTGGGTGGTTTCTTGTTCTTCAGTTTTACATTCAAATTGGCTTTGAAAGCTTTGCTGTGTAAAAACCGTATTAGCAGAGTTACAGTCCTGCAAGACTGGCATCCGTGAAAGGACAGTGAGGCTCTGCGAGCCAGGTTTTTCCAAGGAGTTGGCATACTGGGTGCTGAGCACAGTCCAGAAACATGCGAGCTGCTGGGGGTTGAGGGGATTTGAATTTGCAAATCTGGCCCTTATTTTGAGTGCTGTGTTGGAAGCTGAGCTCTGTTAAAAGCCTGATGGCAATGGTGGGTGCTGAGTACTTGAAAATTGAGCCTGGAGGCTTGATTTTTAGATGTATGTTTGGCCCCGTGTTTCCAACTGCCCATCTGTAGGCCAAAATGCAAAGAGCCCTGGGTGCCATTGCTAGAATGTGGATCTTGGCTACGTGAATCATCCGTGCAATCAGATATCTGATCAGCTAATGCAGAGGTAGAGGCTATGCCAAGGCTGTATTGGAAAGGAATTCCTCCCAGTGCTCCTAGCATACAAAGGAATTACACAAGGGCTGCTTGTGAAGTGGCTTGTGCTAGAATCAAGGGGTTTTGTGGGTGATATCTGCTTTTGGAGATATTGGGAGAGATTTAGACAAGCTTTCAGGCATAAAATGCCCTTCCTTAGGGTGCTTTGTGCCCCAAAGCTTGTCTAAATCTCTCCCAGCCACGCAGATGTTCAACCAAAGATATCACCCACAAAAATCCTGGCCTCTTGCATATTTCCTGGACCATCACAGCTACACCATCACTTCATTTGTACCAGAACTGTAGTTGCACATTCCTACAGAGCAGGACTATGCTGTGAAATTTGGATCCAGAACCAAACTCGCTCATATTTCAGACCTGCAGGTTTTGAATCCAGGATTCGGTTTTGGGCCCAGGGGCAGTAAGCAGGCCTGCCAAGGACTTGGGTCATGCTTTTGCTGTTCATGCTGAACTGCAGCGCAATCAGTCCTGTCCTAGCTGTACCAAGCCAAGCCAATCCAGCGTGCATACGGTTGTTACTAGGAATACCAGCGGAAGTCATAATGGTAAGCCACATACTGTAGAATGTAGCCGGTAATTGCCATGTAACCCGTGCTCTGGTTTGCATGGCAGGAATAACTACGTGTTTGCTTCCTACCACTGTGGGGCTCCCTGCGGGAGGAGGTGTCGGCATTTACACTGGAGGCAGGGAGCTTAGGCAGCAGTTCGAAATAGCATTATGTGCTTTCTTGCATGAGGAGCGGAGGACAGAGACAGCCGGCACCCCTAGGGTAGGAGCAGCTGGGGCCAGGAGCAAAAAGAAACACCAAGTCACACAACGGAGTTTCCTGTCCAGCTTGTCTGCGTCGGGGGGATAAGGTGGGAGCTTGGTGCGGGAGAAGACTTTCCAGATACATGCACGCATGCAGGAGAACTCTGGATGTCCTGATTGATATCCTTCTTTTTCTGATTAACAAACTCACCCGAGAATGTATACGCCCTGTTCCTCGCCATCGTAATACCTGAATGTGGGAGAAGCCATTCCTGGGTTTCCTTTCTTAGGCTAACAGTTCGAGGAAGACTGAAAAAATGGCAATCCCCCAACCCTCCCTCCTGACTTTTGTCTTGAGTGTCACAGATCAAACCTGGGATCTCCCTGTCTTAAAGCATGAGCCTTGTCAGCTTAAGGCCTTGTCTCAGCTGTGAGCAGGAGCAATGTGGACCACAGGAGAGGGGTCATTAATCTGTCAGGGCTGATCAAGGAGCATCATTTATAATTATTGCTGGTGGGGTAAGAGCATTGAGCTTGCAATCTCTGGCCAGAGCAGCTGGAGGAGGGTGCAGGGCTGGCAAAGTCTCTGCAGGCATCGGGCTCTCGTGACCTGTGGGTTTGCAAGCTGCGCTGCCTTGCAAAGCCTCCCCTGGTATGTAAGGCACCGTGGGGAAGCCAACCTGTTGCATACAGCTGGGGTTATATAAGGCCCGTTACTTAACCAGAAAACTTTGGCGCGAGCCCTTTTCCCAGAACAGGCTGTTGGAGCCATTTCCTTGCATCCGCGCCGCGGGGCCATTACCTGTTGCTCTGAACCCATTTTTTGTGTGTCGGTCCTGCCCGTTATTTCAGACCTCTCACCTCTACTGCAGTCTGGTAACTGGCTTTGCTTTTGCTCTGCCTTGCCTCACTAAGTGCAGGGTTCATAACTTAGACGCTGCAGGGGGCAGGGTCAGAGGGAGAGAGAAAATTCATATCTGGGCTCATTTTAATAGAAAACTCAAGTAGCGGCCTGCAAACATAGATAACGTGCCCTTAGCCCCTTCCAGGGCTGGTCGACTTGCACCACTCATAGCAGGGGCTTGCCATAGGTGTGTGAGCCTGGGGACCAGTGCCCGGAGCACCCGAGAGCTGGATTGCTTGCAGTGGCAGCAGTGGGGTGCTTACATGGGGGGCTGTTTCCCTTTCCTCAAGGAAAATGTTGTTTTGTTCCTTCTGATAGAAAAGGAGCAAGGCTTGGATCCTGGGTGGTGCATCCGCCAGCTCGTGCGTGGCTCACAAGGTCATGAATTTCAGACCTGGCCAGTGCCACAAGCCTCCTCATGTATCAACTCGCTCTTAGGCTGCAGCTAATGATCGATGTCCCTGGCCCCTGCCCTCAGCCCCGAGAGACTGCACCGTGCTCTCTGTCTCCTTCAGTAGTCTTTTTTCTCTTCTTCCTCTCCTTTTTAGCCTGTGCAATGCAACACAACCCATTTGCCTCCTTCTGGAGTGAGTCCAGGCCTGTGTTAGGCTTGGACTATCTCACTGCTTCTTGTTAAAAAAAAAATTACCAGGATGATGAAGTGGTTTGATTGGACGAGGAGCTTCCAAGCCCATGCGGGTTCCCAGCCCACCCACATTGGTCAGGACTCCTTTTTAGCCTCATTGCTTTATAAGGTATCAATCCCCAGCCCATGAAACAACTCCTTTGGAAGCACCACATTGCCACGCTCAGGCAGCCGTTGGAATGGGTGCCCCCCTGGAGAAACCTGCACGCAGCTCTCTCTCCTGTCCCCTTTCCATCCAGCTTCTGCAGGGCCAGGCTGGGATGAGCCTGCAGCTGAGCTGCAAAGCTCCAATACCAAATGCGCCCCAAAGCTGGAGGGGGCTGCCGTGGGGTAGGAGACAAGGGAAGGTTTTGATTTGGGACTCTACCAGTTTGATTCATTACACACCCCTTGTGACATCACCGTTCCTTCTTGTGATGTCATGCACACTAAACTTCAAGAGTCTTCAAGTCTTCAGTCTAAACTTCAAGAGTCTTAGGGTCTTCAAGAGGAGGTTAGATAGGCATCTAGCTGGGGTCATCTAGACCCAGCCCTCTTTCCTGCCTATGCAGGGGGTCGGACTCGATGATCTATTGAGGTCCCTTCCGACCCTAACATCTATGAATCTATGAAAACAGTGGCATCACTGCACAGATTAGGTAGGAAACCATTGATTTAAGTGCAGATTTGGCTTCAGGCACCACGTCTGCACAGACCCGCTCAAGCACCCAGTGATGTTTGACTTGAAATAGCTGATTCAGGGTTTGTTCTCAGAGGCGGCTTCAGTGTAAAACCGAAATGCAGAGGCATTTAGTAGGAGAGATGGGACCAATCAGATCCAGCCTCGAACTTGCCCAAAGTTAAGCGATGTGAAGGAGCTGGGTGTTGCCCTAGCCACAAGGTCCCATCTCCACCTGAACTGTAGCAGGGGTTTTGAGCTCTGACTTCCTTCCCCCCCAGGACATTGAGTCCTGTCTCCTGATTCACTTACCCAAAGAATCTCAGAAACCATCCACCCTGGCTCCTCTTATGCACCATGGCCATGGTCGTGGAGCACATAATGATATCAAAACACCAAACACCCTGGAACATGCCACAGGTGAGAAACAAGGGCCCTGCCATCACACTGTCCCTACAACAGCAGAGAAGGCCTTCGGCTGACAGATGCACAGAGGCAAGTTTGGCTGAGCCAGGCGGCATCTGTGGAACCGGGGAAGTTTGCACAGCCTGACCAAAGTGGCATGTTTGAAGGTTTTTCTGGAGCATGGCAGCTGACGGTAACAACTGCCAGGGCAGAGAGGAACTCTGGATGCTTCAGACAAAACATACGGAAGGGCTAGGAGCCTTTTGCACCTGCAGGTTGGACAGACACGTGACTGGGATGCTGTAGTTGGGGACAATGCTGTCTTGAGCAGAGGGTTGGACTAGCTGATCTCACGAGGTCCTTTCCAGCCCTGCTTTCCTATGATCCTATGGTAAGGAGCGCTCCACGGAGGTGATGACAAGCTCCAAACAGGCGCACTTCCATGTCTTCCAACACCTCTGGTCCCGACGGCCGCGCATTGCGTGGTGATGGGCTGCATCACTCGGCTTTGAAGTTCTGCCCGTTTCTTCTCTCAATTGCAAGCGCCGCTGCTGTCTCCTCTGGCTGACCTTCAACATCCTGCACAGTGTTGAGGAGGCTGACTCCCTTCTAGAAAAGTACTTGCCTAACTTTTAAACCCACACAGAGTCCAAGTGCCTGGAAAGGGGCTGTTGAACATGGACTTCAGTGGATAGCTGAATCTGTCCGTCCCCACCTCCCCCCATCCCTAACTCCCCTAGGCCCAGTTCTGCCCAGGGAACTGCCCGGCTGCTGTTGCTGCTAATGAGTCTTACAATATTACTTTTACCATCTTGCCCACTGATGTTGAGAACTGATATTTTATCACTCATGGGCAGGGTTTTTAACGCTGCCAAGGTGAGTTAGGAACCCAAGCCACACTGGTAGTTAATGCAGACTTGTGTTCTTAAACCTCTTGGGCTCTTTGCAAATCCAAACCCCTGCGACTATCACTGCACCATGCAATGAGGGATACTGTTTTCTGAAGCAGTGGGAAACAGTTTTGACTTTGCTTTGGGCTGTGCTGGGCAGAGCACATACTTTGCCAGTCTTGCAGGCTGCCTTGGATAGGTTAGAGGGTAGCTGGGTAGTTTGGGAGTTTTAATAACCAAGAACAAGGCTATTTTGGGGCACTGCTTGCCATGGCGGGGCCAGGTTTCTTTGAACCCTGTGAATAGCCGGATTCTCATCAGGCAAAAATGTCCATTCCCTGCCCCATCAGCAGGTCTCCCCTGCTGAGAGACACCCCGATGCATGACCCCAGCGCTGCCCTTGACAAGGGCTTACCTTGGCTTTCCATTCTTTTTCACACCTGGTCCTGATTCCTTAGCTAAGTATCTTCCCAATGCCGGCCTCCCTTCACGGATGGGGGGAAGGTGATGTGAGCCACAAAAATCTTACCTTTCCCTCCTTATCCCAGACCAGAGTCATGGAGGGACTCATTTTGGCCCCCAGCGGTTGCTGCTGAATAGTGGCCGTGTCCTGTTGCAAGGAACCTGGCTCTGCCTGGGTCTACTGGTATAAACTGCTTCAGTTCCTTGGCCTAGGAGCCTGTCACTCCATCTCCACCACTGTTTGGCTAGAGAGGCTGCTGCCAACTAATTGTACCCTCCTTAAGCAAAGGCATTTATCTCCCCGCCCCAATTGATTGAATTTTTACTGGGTTGTTTAAACAAGTTCTCTGTTTTACTGACCTTAAACCACAATCGCAGAGGCCCCCACGGATCAAATATATTGACTTAAAAAATAATTAGCATTGAAGTGAGTGGGAGCCAGGCCTGCCTGCCAACCCCGTGATTAATATTTAAATAACAGGGCTCATAAATCAACTGCAGCCGATAGAACAAGTCCAGGGTTGTGCTGGGAGAGAGGGAAGCGCTTGCGATTGTGTTGTTTGCAGGGAACTCACACAACTGCCAAAGAAGGGCCAGGCCAGTGGGTTTTGACACACAACTTCGAAGCGAAAAGGGAGAAGGTGCAGAGATTACAGCATTTCTGTCCGAGCCCCGCATGCCATGAGCGTTCTGGTTGAATGAGCAAAGATACAGGCTATTAAAAGAGAGCCTCTATAGCAGAACTGACTCCAAGCCCTCCGTGCCTTGTCCCTCCTTGGAGAACAAGGGGACGTTTCTTGCCTTATTTCTCATTTGAAAGTGTGAGGTGGGGGGGTGGGGAGGGTTCTTCAGTGCTTTCATGCCAAGCCAGGAGTTTTTAACGTGTCTGCTTATTGAGTATCGAGGGAGCTGACACTCACACATTTAATAATGCAGCCTGGTCTGAAGAGGTGCCAAGGGTCTCTTCATTGTACTGCAGCCATGTAGCAACAAGGTCACACTCAGTGCTGCTTAATAGAGCAGCACAGTGGGTTTTGCTTCAATGCAAACAGCAGAACTTGGCCTCTGGGACTAGCTCCTGCAGGGGAGAAAATGGGCACAGCCCCACTGAAGCCTGTGGAGCTGGGAGCATTCACACCAGCTCAGGATCTGGGTTATAAATGCAGTTTTTTTCTCATAAAGGCTCTCTGGAGAGGGAGGCTGCGATGCAAACGCTGTATCACAGTGGGAGGGAGCAGCACAGGCAATAAGATATTTCCTCACCTATCAAGCATGATGTGAAGCACAATCCAGTTCCCAGGGGGATAAGCTCCTGCCTCCTGTCCCTGGAGCAGCGCCAGCGTTTGGCAAGCCCAGCAGCTCACCTCATCCCTCTCTTCATGGCCCAACTTGAGTTTACAGTCCTGGCAAGAGGCAGAGTGAATCCTTCCATTCAGCAGCGTTTTAAAGGAAAGCAGATGGGGCTGAGACTGGGGTTGATATAGAGGTGCCCAGTGGGAGGTGGAGAAAGCCTTCGAAGTGTCTTTGCTTTGCTGGACTTAAAAAACGACTTCTTCAGGCATTTCTTAAGGCCGTGCAGGAAAATATCTCTAGACATATTGGCCCTGCAGGAAAAGTGGACAGATGACATCATGCAATAACTTTTATCGGACCCAGCGGCCTGTAATACTCCGTTTTATTAACTAGTGAATGTTTGCAAAGTGCTTTCAGAAATGAAAATGTGACGTGACGGCTAATTATGATTGATTATCGTGTCATAAGGCAAGAGATTTCAAGCATGAGAGGGTCTTTCCTTAGACGTGCTTTGCACACTTTATCCATCAGCAGCACATAAAACCCATTTCTGTTCCAGATGTTTGGGGATTGTTTGTATTAAAGTAGTGCCTTGAGGATAGCAGCCAAGATCCTGGCCCCACCATGCTGGGTGCTGTTTGCACACAGGCAGGCAGTCCCTGCCCCAGAAAGCTTACAGTCCAGAGGCAAGACAAGCAAAGGTGGGAAGAGCAAGGAGCTCTGCAGGACCGTTTCCCCCTGCAGCCTCCCAGGGACACGTGGGAAACGGTCATGTGGACGAGTCCCCCAGTGTGCCTACTGCTTATTAGCTGCAACGCTAGGCTCCATCAGGCCTTCCTTATCCAACAAAAGCCAGGGTGGGGAGGGAAGCCCGTGTGTTTTTCATTTGTAGGTCACCTTTAAGTCTCTCTCTCATCCTTTTCCATGTCTGGCATGGCTGTAATACCTTCCATCCATCACTAACACACAGGAGAACAGCTTGTAATTCTCTCATCAGCCTCCACGGCTCTTATCAGGAAGGGAAGAATGTGGGTGCTACCTGGGAAATTATTTTTCAGAATTAATTAGGCTAAAACACTTAGGAGCTAAGCCTGCGTCTGGCCACCTTCGATTACAAACTGTCTATCCGACTAGCGCCGGCCTTCTCCCTAACACAGGTTGACTTGATTTAGCATCCAGAATGCAGTGAAACCACAGTCTGAGCCAAAACAGATGGATTAGTTTTGACTCTTTCTCTTTTGCTCTGGGTTTAATAAATGGTCGCGTGCAGTCTTGCAAACCAGGGTAGGTGAAAATGGTGCCAATGGCTAATAGACAGGCTTAACCACATTGCTGCAGACAAAGCAGGGAAGGCTTCTCGTTTCAGTGGGTCTGCGTCTTGCTGCAGAGACTGAAAGGAGAAACCTTGCTAGGAGCTGTAGCACTTGGTAGCACTGGCACCTTCTACGTGGCTCTTCTGCCCAGGGCTGAGCACGCCCTTGATTTCACTGAACTGGAGGGAAGTTCAGGGCAGAATTGGATCCCTTGGGGAACTGTTTCGGTCACCTCTCCCTTGAATAGCTGTAGTGTCAATCTGCAATTAAGCAATGACTTAGCCATAGGCAATTAAGCAATGACTTAGCCATAGCATTGCTTCACTGTTCCAATTTCTCCAGCTGTGTGGCCTGCCTCGGGGTTTGCTGGAGGGAGGGAGGGTCCCTATAACATGCATGCTTCCCTAGGATGTGGAAGAGGAATATGCCGTGAGCCCTGCTGAGCTGTTACACCCCATCAGCCAGGGTGCTGGGTGTGCAAAGGGAGCCTGCCAGGCCAGCCTAGTGTCCTCAGGTGGACCAAGTTGAGATGGACCTACCTGAATTAAGGGTGTTCAAAGATTAAAGAGAAGCACTGTGACCTGGATAGGGCCTTGGACTGAGGCTTAATAGTCCGTACGAGGCTCCTTTCCCCTCCTTTGTTGGTCTTGTCCTTTATGACTGTACGGTCTTTGGAGCAGGGACTGTTTCTCTGTTAGAATTTGCACAGTGCACAGTGGAGCCTGTTGGCAGGGGCAGTGGGTCTCAACCTCATTCGATTCAAGGCAGCGCTCAGAAAATGCCAGCTCTTAGTTTTCACTCATTTTTTAACTATGGAAAAATAATAAGATCAGTTTTTCTGCTGCAAAGAGCTCAACAAGACCACAGCGGGTCAGAATGTATTTAACACTGTGGATTCCTACTTGAAAGCACTGAGTTTATTTTGTGACTCATGTTCACACAGTAGCTATACTAATATTGTGTAGCATCACAGGGTACCCTAGAAAGGATCTCAAGGCATCCCAGGGTGTCACAGCACCCTGGCAGAGAATCACTGGACTGGGGTATACAGGGTCTACCATACAGAGCTAGGATTATAAAGCAAATGAGCTCTCTTTAATTAGTACCTGCAAGTCCACAGCCTTAATCAAGTGCAAACACAGGTGTCTGTGAATGAAGCTCTAGAAAACTCAAGGAGGAACCAACATCGACCCTCTCACAAGCATACCCACGCAGTGATGGTTCTCAATAGATACAAAGCTCCTACTGGGGGCTGATTTTACCCCTGTAATTCAGAGGCAACACCAAGGGAGCTACTGGGTTCAAAGAAGCAGGACCCCGGTTTGGAGGTCAGGAAGGACTAGCCAGGTGGGGAAGGACGGGTGCTAGATTCGGTACCACTCCACATTGGAGCAGCGCTGTGGATTACTGACAGAAGCCCCCAGATTCTGCGGGGGGAGGAACAGGGTGAAAGTAGAAATGGCGTCAGTCAACTCCAGATCACCCAGTCTAGATCACAGGCCTGACCAAGAGCCTCTGGGAACCAGACCATGGAAACCCTCTGACAGGGCCAGGCAGGGGACGAAAGGCCCTGGGAAGACTGACTTGCCTGCCTGATGCACCCGCTTGCCAGCCCAGGGTGACAAACATTAAGTCTCCCCCTTCAGCACTGGAAGGACTCATCTGTGCTGACGCAAGAAGGCAGCCACCTCTGGGGTGAAACACCACCTCTGCTGCACAGCACAGAGCAGCACTGCTGTCAGTTCCCTACAGACTACCCTAAACGGCAGGATTGGGCAAAGGCCAGTTTGGGAAAGCCCCGTGCACAGGGTGAAGGACTTCAGAAACAGCCCCCACCCTGGTCTCCTCCTGCCCGGCTGTTTGGAGATGCCCATCATGTTTCCTGTCTTTGCTTCTTAAATGTGGGTCCTGCTGGGATGAGACCTGACAAACGCTGCTGTCACCCGGATACCAAAGGCAGCAGTGAACGTTTGGGAGGAAAGCCCCAACACAAGTTACCCATCCCAGCTTACAAAGGAAGCGCTTATCTGCTCCAGACTGGCTCTTAATCCTCAGCCTCATGTTCGCAGCCTCTTCCTTTGAAAGTTTATACAATCCCATCAGAGCTTCCCTGGGGAGAGGAGCACCCTTAAGACTAAGAGCTTTATCATACCAGTAGCAAGGGCAATATTCTGTCCACGTAGTGCCCAGCTCCCCCAGCCCAGCCCCACACCCCCCGGCTTGACTGATTCTGAATCTGCCGGTCTAAAAAAGGAAGGGATATGGCAGCTCCAGCGGTTCTCGCTTTAAAATGCAGCACACGCTGTTTGGGATAATAGTGCATAACGCACTGATTGTTCATTCATGGAGTTGTTACCCTGAAAAGCTGTTGACCCACAGTCACTATTATGTGTGCACCGTGCTGGCCACTCATTCATCTGCATGGAAACCATAGAAAACAAAGATGTGTATCTGTTCAGGCCCAGCAAGCCGGCAAAATGTTACCGGGGTGGGGGCAGCTGGCAGTGGACTGGGGGCCGAGGAGCGGGGGGCAGGGAGGGATCCATTAGGATACTTGGCTTTTGGACTTCCTGGCTGAATAGGGCACTCGGCCCTGCCACAGCATTTCCCAGCGACAGCTTCCCTCCGCCACCTGCAAGACCCTATTGACTTATTACTGGCCTATTAACAGATTCACAGCTAAATAGCCTTCGGGGTTACATTCTCCCTCCGTGCACACACACGTGCATCCCATTCTGGCCGCTTCTACCTGCCCCTGGTAAAACCCCAACTCTCCAACCCAGTGATTCCCAGACTTTTTGGACCACCAGATCGCTGCAACCTTCGAATTGCCTCCGGGATCACCGCGCACCCCTCACGTCACGCTGTTAATTGAAAACACTGCAAAGGCACCAGGAGCCAAAGTGAGCCTCACGCTAGCTGCAGACCACCAGTGTGCCACAGCGCACACTTTGCAGACTGCTGCTCCAGGGTAGGAGGCTTCACTTTGTAAAGAGTGAGCCATCGGCAGTCGGGGACCCTATCATGAATGTAACGAGGTCCTTTGGAAAGTTGGAGGGATTCCTATATGATCCATGTGCTTTGCGAAGCCTCCTGCCAGCTTCTCTTGCAGGGTAAGCTTCCCCCCGCTCTAGACAGAATAAGGCCCCTCTATAAAAATGCTCCACGGCTGCTCGAGCTCTCGTCCGTAAGGGTACGCTTGAGGGCAGGGGGCGTTCGGAGCCTGGAGCCTGCTCGCTGAAGAAGCAGTCTGCTTGGTCTTGGCCCAGGGCTCAGTGCCCGATGGCACCTTGCTGTCCCCTGCCTGTCCTCATAGTAATGTGCTCATTAGCTTTCCTGGGCAAGCTTCAGCCCACATCTGCGCCAGGGTCTGGAGCACTTAACATTAAACGCAGGCCTGGAGGCCCCTCCTCAGTAATCAAGTCCAGTCGCCTGCCATTGCTGGCAGCCCTGTCCCGTAATCCCCTGATGCAAATGTCTTATGACTAGAGGGGGATTCTCTGCAGCGGTCAGTGGGCTGCTTTGCACCAAAGACAGCCCACCGAGAGTCCTGCGAGCAGGCATGAGGTCTCTATTGGCAGCTGCTGCCCTGGACTGGAAGGGCTGGGATTCAGGGGCATTTATGCACAGGGACATGTGTCCTTTGATCCTTCTGCAGCGTCTGCGCACAATGAGTGGGAAGTGTTTCTACTCCACTGTGGCTGATGCAGGTTAAGGAATCCCACCCTCAGCCCTGCAGGATGCAGCCCGCCTTGCTCCGCTCCCAGGCCTGCTGATCCCCATGGCCAAACGGGGACACGCAGACCCGGCTTGCGCTTCCTCCCAGGCTGCTGAACTCAGCTGGAACAGCCACTGCTGCCTCCAGCAGCTGTTTCTGCTTTGGTGTCTAATGGGAACTTTATAGACTGGGTTTTATTATTTATTTATCCCTCCCTCCCTCCAGTAGGAAATGCCAGCACAGTCGAGATCCAGCGGCTCTGCCATACAAAGTGCTCGCCCAGCCGCGACGTGCCAAGCGCTTGTGCTGCGCAGAGAGGATGGGGAGCTCGGCTGAGCTGCCGCATCCTGCTGGGGCTCTCTTGTCGGCTGCAGGGGGCGAGGGGCAGCGTGAAGCTTCCCACCGGCCTGGTCCCCATCTAGACAGCTCCCGGGGAGGATGTTCAAACCCAGCCAGGGCATGGCCAGACCTGTTGTTTGCAGTGGGGATTATTGAGCGCAGGCTTGAGAATCCTCAATTTGTGATGGCTTCAGGGGGGGTGACTTGTGTAAGGAGCGGGCTGTCCCCTGGCCCTCTTATTCTCACATTCATGCCCCAAATTGCAGACAGGAGGGAGCTTTGGAGGGTGGGAGGCGGGGAGGAGGTTTCTGTCTGCCCCCCAGCAGCAAACCCTTCTGCAACTTTCTCCAAGCCAAGCTGCAGGGGTTGGCCAGCCAGGCTGTGGGGACTAGGCACAGACTTCCAAGGTGAGGGGGGGAAGACAGCTTCCTCAGGAGACCTGCGGCTGGCTGCAGACAGACTGGTGCTGATGCCCAGGTGAAGGCACCCGCGTGTTGGTGGGGCTAGGGCAGGGCTGCCTGAAGAGTAAAGCTGGTGAGGGGGAAGCCTGCAGCCCCCAGCCCCCGGCTGAACCCCTGGGCTGGGCTGGAGCTCGTAGAGGAAACATGTGAGGGGGCCGACGTCACTGCTTGGCAAAGGACAATCGAAGTATTCAGCGTGCGGCGGAGGAGAGTGGGGAAGCCCAGGCGGGCAGGCGGCAGCTCTGGCGGCAGGGACCGCAGCGGCGCTCGGGTGAGTGGCGGGTGACCCCTGCCCCTGGTGGGGGGTGAGCTGGGCATTGCATCCCCCCCAGGATAAACTGGCAGTCAGGGGGCTCTGCTGCCGGCAGGGCGCTCCTCCTATC
>NW_005842655.1:50106-75178 GCF_000455745.1 Alligator sinensis | reverse complement strand
GTCCCTCGGCTCTCCGGGTTTGGTGGCAGTGCTAGTAGGGAGGAGGGAGGCTCTGCGCCATCTGATGTGCCTGGGACAAGTGGGGGCATGGGGTGCAGGGCTGCTGCCTTCCTGCATCCCCAGTTACAGCAGCTGTGTCCCTGGGTGCGGAGCTGGGTGGGAAGCCGGGGACTTTGCCCCCCCACTGGTATTTTTCTCAGTCTTGGCTCCCTGCAGCCTATCCTCCTGGCTAGCTGGCGTTTGAGCTCCTGGCTCTGTGAGGCAAATGGGGACCTGGGACATGCTGTTGTCCCAGGCTGGCTCTGGAGACAGCAAGGCCCTTTGGGGGTGTGGGGAGAGGAAGGGAACAGCTGTATTTTGGCCAGATTTGCACCCGCCAGCGAGAAGTCGCTCTGCCTGATGTAGGAGCCAGTGCAAAAGCAGCAGCGCCTGGGGTGCAGGAGGCAGGTCACACCTGTCGGCTCTCCGGTCCCCAGGGTGAACTGTGACTCTCTTGGGGTGTTTCGCTCTGGAAGCCAGGGCCAGAATGACGTGTGAGCCAGAACCTTTGTGTACGCCGCGGTGCATTAGGAACCCGTACGTGGGCATGTTGCTGGGAGCAAACCTCCTTTGGGCCACAGGGGCTTAAGTGAAAGAAGAAAGGATAATTGCATTATGAAACTCCAGTCTGTTTTGACCCAGCGCCAAAGAGTTATGTGCTGCTAAGTCGGGGTACCGAAAAGTCTTTCGGGCTCTACGATCAGTATAATGAGGTGAAGGGGTGGGCTGGGCCCCCCTCCCTCCCAACCCCACCCTGCTTGCTCACGCGAGTAAAAGAAAAGGTTGTTTGTTCCCTATTCTTTCCCATCCCAACCTCATTAAAAAGGCACTATTCCCCTCACTACTCCCAGGCAAAAAGTCCTAACAGGACAGGCCGCTATTCCACTCCATTATGGACCATCCCCTTCCGCGGGCTTACCCCGGGGCTGCATTTGGCCCCGTGGAGTTGAAGGGACTGGAAAATGCAGCAGGGGAGTTTGTCACACGTGAGCGATGGCTTGTTTTTCACACCCCATTTAAGCAGATTTATTTCAGGCCCAGGACGTGATCCAGAGTTGCCAAGGCTGAGAAGCAGTTTGTAGGACTCCTCCACTCCCTCCCCGGTGCTTTATGAACTTCAATGGGGCTGAGTGTTGGTGTCTCTGGGGTGAAGCACTTAGCCCGCCTGACATCTGATCGCTGGCCAGCTCCGTTTGTAAAAGCAGCTTTGATGCACATACTCTGCTGGCACCGCTTCCCCACGAGCTCGGTGAGAGGGAAAGACGTGGCCCAGAAAGCAGGTCCTTGCCCAGAGGCAGCCTGGGGACACACAAGGGTGGAAACTGGCTGGTAACTCAACCTGTGGAGCCAGCACACAGGAGCCAGCTACTAATGACTAGCCTGGGTCTGAAGCCTGCAGGGGAAATGAAACCCCCTCTGCCGCCTACCCTTGGGCTCCTAGTGCCAAGAGCGTGTGGGCATGTGGTTATAGGTGGGAGGAAGAAAGGGGAGTCTGGTAGCTGGCATGCTACCTGCTCTACCACAGGCTGCTTTGTGAGATTGGGCATGTCACCTCATCTCTCTGTAGCTCAGCTGCCTCTCTGGAAAAGAGAAGAGCTAGCGCTGCCTGGGGTGTTGGACCTGCAATCCTTGGCACGTCTTTAAGGGAACTTCACTGCTTCCATCTGTGCCCAGTAGCCATACCCCAGTGTCCCAGAGTCACCATTTCCCCCTTGGGACCACTGTTCACAAGCTGTTCCCAGTGGCTATGGCTGGAATTCAGATTGTGTTGAATAGGTTCCCTTAATTCTGTATTTCCCAGTTTTCAGAGGTCTGATAAGTGCATGTCCTAGGGAGGTGCCCCAGGCCACCTTCCTTCTGCTGCAGCCAAGTCTGGGGGCAGTTAAGGAGTAGCTAAAGGCAGAGGAATTGCACCATCGCTGGGTTTTTTGCCACTGGAACTGCAAGTGGATTTGCCCCACTTTAGACCAGGGGCTAAGAAACTCCCTTCGTTGTCGTTCCAAAAGAGGCCACCATCTAAACTCGTGCTGTTATCCCGCAGTCAGGTCCAGGTGCGTTTCTTCCCTTCCTTTCACCCATTTCGATGAATGACTATTCACACCAATCTGAACGGAGGCCCGGGTGTGACCTCCAGCTAGCCAGGAGGACAGGCTGCAGGGAGCCAAGACTGAGAAAAATACCAGCGGTGGGTCCAAGTTCCCAGCTTCCCACCCAGGGACAAAGCCAGGGCTTCGCCCCAGGAGCCGCTGACACCGCGGTGGTGTTTCATCACACCCCGTGTCATGTAAGCTCCGATGACATCACGTCATCTTGGAGTTTGTCACATGCGAGCGACGGAGCCCTTTAAAGATGCAGGCTCCTCTTCTCGTTGGTCTGAACCAGCATCATCAGGGGTGGTTTGAAATAACGGCTGGGATTCAAGAGGGAGTAGTGATGATAATCATCACCTGCTGTTATGGTTATTAGGTGATGATTTTTTCCGACTTTGGGATTTAGAAGAAGAACGCTTATTTTTATGAAACATTATTTTACGGGGATTTTGTTTGAGGGGAAAAAATCCCGTTTTAAGGGATTGCAGCTGTAAAAATACAGGTTCTGCTAAATAAAAGAAAAGGAAAGCAAAATCCTGAATCAGCTATTTATTTATTTTCCTTACCTGGTGCGACCCATGTGCCTCTGGCTCTAACCTCAGCCATTTCCCTCCGCCCTCCCTCCCCTTTTGCATTCTCTTTTCTTTTTGCTCAGCTTTACTCACAGGCCCGTTCCTTGGCATTTTTGTTCGCTGGGATGCTTTTGTGCTTGGGACCGGCTGCGGCACGATCTGGGGCTGCCATTGTTTCTTGAGCCTTCTAAGTTGCTGAGGGAGGCAGAGGGGCCCAAAAGTTCAAGGGCTGGGGTTTCAGAAGAGCTCCACTCCTGTGCACGGCCAGGTTTTCCAAGCTGTCCGTCACCGACACGCCGAACCCTTATCGCAATCTAAATCTAAGCAGAGTCCTGGCCATTCCAGCCCGGCCTTAATCTTCGTATTCCCCCAACTACTGCCCCTGTCAACTGCAGACCCCCTTTTCCTCCTTTGCATCCAAAGCCGTCTCCTTCCTAGGGGGACCACAGTGGTTTTGGCACTGGTGAGAGGCATGGTCAGTGGGCTACATGCAAGGAACAGCATTCCTCAAGCCATTTTCCCAAGCTTTGCTCACCTGCCCGGCCCACACCATGCTGTCTCCCCATCTTCCCCCACTCCCAGCCCCTCCCTAGGGAGTGAAGGGAAACCAGGGGACTCAGCAGCAGAATTTGGGGCATTGAAAGATCCAGTGCCGGGAGGACACAGGGAAAGGAGGAGCAGCCAATGAGGGTCAAGTTGCACATGGTGTCCTGGGCTGAACCGGTGACAAGGACATAACTCACCTCCAGCTCTGTCCTGTAGCCACAGGGGCCATAGGATGTTTGCCGTGGGGGCATGCATAGGCAGACTGCGTTTAGAGCAGATTGGGCTTCTTGGTTAGAAGCCATAATGTTAGTAGAGCTGAAGCATGGTTGGAGATAGTCTTGTCAGTCAGGCTGTCTGGGGGTCTCTGCCTGGAGACCTGCTGGACCCTGAGGATTTATTGCTGCTGCTCATGTGTATTGGAATCACGGTATTGCCCGTGAGCCCCAGTCGCAGACTGGGAGCCTATTGGGTGGGCTGGGTGGTCCCTAGGGTGGCCATCATAGAGGACATTCTGGTTTTCTGCTACTCTGTCCCCTATTGATACGAAACCGGATGCCTTTACGTCCTCTATTTTTTTCAAGAGAAAAATAGAGGACATAAGGGCATCTGGTTTCGTATCAATAGAGGACAGAGGACAACCGGACTGTCCTCTATGATGGCCAGCCTAGTGGTCCCTGCCCCACAGCACTCCCTCTTGAATCCCAGCCGTTATTTCAAACCCTGCTGGTACCGTCTTCTCGTGCAGACGGACACAGCTGCTCTTTGCACCGGTGACCGAGCTCTGCCAGCGAACCTACCATCCCTCCTGCCTCCCGCTAGTCTGGTCCTCAGCTCCCCCTGCCCGCAGCTCTGCTCATACCTCGGGTCTGACTTTCAGCCCACGGTTGCTCTTCCAGACTGAGCCCTCCCTCTGTCTGAGACGGGTGCCCACTGGTGCAGCAGGATGAGACCTCCAAGCTCACCGTTGTTTATGCTGGGGTTCGAACGGGCCACCTTAACCTTGCCCCTCAGTTCTCCTCACATCCAGGCAAGTTTGGAGCTAGGGTTTTAGTTCATCCCACTCTAAGGGAGAGGAACCCACTACAAACTCCCCGCATTCGGAGTCCAACCATGCCCTCTGCATAGCTCCGTCTGCCACGCCACGGTCTCTTGGCTCATGCGGGTGCAGATTTACTGAGGTTCGGTCACCCACCGAAACCCCGTTGCCCTTCAGCATCTGTGCAGTATGGACCCTGAGTACTCAGCACCACTTGTGGAATGACTGGATTCCCCACAGCTATATATATATGCCCAAGCATCCGAAAACAGGGCAGGCAGACCTTATCCAACCCCCTGCTCGAGGCAGCATCAGCCCTGTCTAAATCCTCCCAGGCAAATGTTCACTGGGGCTAAGCAGTGTCTGTCTAATGAATGAAGATGGATGTAACCACTTGGATGCTTTTTACATGCAGTCACTGCATGACTTTCTCCTTGCTGCGGAGAGCTCCCTTCCAGCGGGCGTAAGGAGAGGAGACTTAGACCAGAGCCTCTGGCCCTGACTGTACAGGGCTCCCATGGTTAATTGCATTCCTGGCTTTCTGCCCCATTCGTTTCAAACTGAGCCTTGTGTACCTGTGCAGTGGTTTATGAGCAGCCAGTTGAGCCCATTAGCTGCGTGGCCTTGCTGGCTGGTGGAAGTAACAGCAGGTGATGATTATCTAGCAGAATTGCTGTTAAGTGGTGTTAACTGGTTGCTCCTGATTGCTGCTCAGCAGATGCTGTGCACATGCCCGGAGCCAGCACGCTTGGGAGTGCAGGTAGGCCCCCCCACTCCACCCCGTTTAGGGCAGGGCTCTGACAACCTGATTGTGAAGCTACCTCAAAAGGTGAACTGGTTACCATCCTATCTGTATGGACTTCGCAGCCGCTGCTGGAGATGCGTCGGTGCACACACGTGCATGCTGCCCCAGGGGCTGCCCTTGCAGTGTGGACCAGGCCGTGGCTTCTCAGCACTCGCCTTGTGAGGTGCTCTGAGAAGTCATGTCTGACCCTGGCTCCCCACTCCGCAGAGCTTGCCTTGGAGAAACGCCAGCAGCGAATGTCTGCCTGCTTGATATCCGGTTAGTATTCCTGGGCAAGGAAAGAGGAAGCTTGGCATCTAGGCCCTCGGGGGCTTAAAATATGGGTGCTCCAGCAGCAGGGGCCAAATTCAATCCAGGAAATGAGGTCCAGTCTCTTCTCCTACCAGATGAGAAGGGAGCAGAGCACCGGCCGGCGGTCTGCACCCGTACCTGGGGTGCTGGGGCCCAGGTGGCTGTTATGTACCTTGCTAGCTCTGGAATGCTGTTTGCAGCAAAGGCATTTCCTCCCTGAGCACTGCGGATGCCGTTCAGTTTGTGCCCTGAAGCATGAGATTTGACTCTCCATTTTCTTTCAGGGACATAGTTGCAAACGGTCCTAAAGCTACCCAGCCACATGTACTCACTTCAGTGGCAAAGATGGCAGGGGGCTCAGTGAAAACACTGTGGGGGCTTGTCTTAGGGGGAGAGATGGGCCCTAAGTCTCAACTCTTCTGAAGAGCAGGAGAGTTTAGAGCCCGGGAACTGCATGGTGCTAAGTTGGGAGGAGGGAGAGGAGGTTTTGAACCCTGGGCTTTGCTCTCTACTTGCTGTGCAACCTGAGGCAGGTCATCTTGCCCCGCTTTGCCTCTGTTTTCCTATTGTATCTGCTGTCCCTCTGGTTCATTAGTTTATAAACTGTACAACGCAGAGACTGTCCTTCTCTTGGTGTCTGCACAACAGAGCCCTGACCTCAACCAGGAGACCCTATGCACCTACCAGTGGTGATACATCAACATCCCATTAAAGCCCGTCTGCTCTCAGTGCCTGGAAATGGGAAGCATCATCCAGGCTTTAGCAAGCAGTTAGTCATTGGAAGATGCAGGGTGCAAGGCAGCATTATAAACCAAGCCCTTAGACATCCAGGCATGGTTGTTGGTGCAGAGCACGTCGGGGCCATCTCTATTGCTAATTGCAGACTAAGGGCCAGACTTTTCAAAACTCTGTGAGTGTTTGTGCTAAAATCTAGTGCAGCACAGGACATGCATGAGCAGCATAAGGCCAGTGGGAGACTCAGCACAGATTGAATCGGTGGCCTTTGCATTCAAATCCAGGAGCCTGTCTTACCTGAGCTCAGTATTTCAGCTCTAGTTGTGTCAAGCTGGGCCCATTCTCTATAAAAATCAGGGTGGCCCAGCCAGTGGCAGGAGGTGGAGTATAAGTGTGGGTTACATGTGATGCCCCCCTGAGTTTGCAAGCGTGCACTGGAGCTTCTACCTATCTGATGACGCACACCCTCTTTAAACATGCTCGCCCTCGTCCCCACAAGGTGTGCTTTGTGTAATGGAGATAAAGGCAATCCAGGCTCCCGACAGGAATGCAGAGCGACTGAGCTGTATGAAGAGCTGCTGCGTCTCTTCTCTGAGCTGCCAGGAAAGCAGAGCACGCAGCTCGCAGAGCTCCCATCACACAGAGAGGAGAAAATGCCTCTCAACAGAGTTCCTGCCTTGTGGTCATATGGAGCTGTTTAAAATCCTCCTCCCCCACCTGACTTGGGCGAAAGGCTGTAAAGCTACACGTGTAATCTGTAAATTATCACCTTTGATTGGCCGAGGCAGCTTCCAACAGAGAGGAACCGGTGATGGGGTGGACATGTAACGGTCCATGCAATAGGTGACAGAGCGCCATGAAAAAAATAACCCAGCAGACTGCCTCGGCTGTGGCCTCGTTCTCTTCTCTTTCTTCTTCTGAGTTGAAACACATGTGGGTTATTTATCAGTTTCATAAATTAATCGTTGGAAGCAGGGGCTGATGTCAACTCCTGGTACTCTGGAAAGAGGATCACGTCGATGTGCTGCAATGTGGTTTCAGACATCGTGTCCGGGGGGGGTTGCTTTCCTGAAAGGAGTAACCAAAACCGCTGTGGGTTTCAGAGCTGGAGGCTTAGGGGTGCTAGGGGGATGAAAGGAAAGTCGAAAAGGAGAGGGGGTGGGTGAGGGAAGGATAGAAAGAGATGTCCATACATTGCCTGAATCAGAATATTATGCTTGCCCTTAAAAATAATTGCTGTCCATGCAGTCCCTGAAACATCCCTACCTCAACCCTCGTCCTGAAATCTAGGCACTTCATCATCACTATTTTAAAGCAGCATCATTGTAATAGGGAACCCCTACCGCTATTATGCAGAAAGGGATCATGTACCTTTAAGGCTGTAGGCACAAAGCAGGAGCTACGCCTTCTTCTGGGGGTATATAAGAGACCTTGCCAGGGGGTTAGGCAGTTGGACTGGAGACATCCTGGAAGCAGGAGCTCTGCTGGAGGTTAATTCTTGATGGCCAGGGGAGAAAAGGGGCTGACTCAGGTAAGCCACAGGCGTAAAGTAGAAAGACACTGCCATGCGGGTGAGCCAGGCCTGGAAATATTGCTGGTGAGGGAGGTGGTAGGTGATTTAAAGTAAGTCTTGAGGGAAGGCAATAAGACTGGCTGGGCTTATAGTGGTGTGAAGCCTACCGTTGACATCCTGGGAGATGGGGAGTGAAAGCACTAGCAAGAACAGTTCCCCAACTGAGCAGAGGGCTCAAAACAACGTAAACAATAAGACGTGGCAGGAGAGACCATTGGCCACAGGGTGGCTGGGGAAATGACCTGTGCTAATCAAAACAGGGGATGATAGTGTGCCCTAGGGGCCACAGCATGGGAGTCATCCGATCGCCTAACAGCAGATGTCAGACATCCGTGGTACTGCAGTCAACCATGCTGGCAGCACACATCCCCTTTGCTCCATTGCATCTGGTAGATGCATGCGACATGCCATGCACTAGCTGAGGACCTGGCCACGTGTTGTTATTTTTATTAGTATATTGCTGAAGCATCTAGGAGCTAAGTGAGTCTGTGGTTCCCTGTGCTGGATGCTCTACCGATGAAAGGTCTCTGCCTCGTAGAGCTTGCAGTATATAATCCCTTCCCCCATTATCTATTCATCTATTACTGTCAGTTCAACAAAATGACTTGCTATAGTCCCTGCCTGAATTGTGCACCCCTTCTGCCAGGAGAGTTGATGCACGAACAGGGATGTGGGTGACGGGGCAGCTGGGGTGCCTCGTTGTGCTTCAAGCACAGGCTGGACAAGGAATGGTATCTTGCACACACACAATGCTTAAACTGTGACGAGGAGTTCAGCCTCTTAAGAAGTATGGAAGCAAACGTGTCTCACAGATTTGGCTTGCAATAGCCCACTGAAACCTTGCCCAAGATCAAGGAGCTGATGTGCTAGGTGCTACACAGGCACGTAGGGTCTCTTTGCATGCCGAGTTGCACCAGTTTACCTGATGCATCTAAATTAGGGCAGTTGCAAGGAAGAGTGCACTTTGGTTTCACTGAATCGATTGGGAAGGGATCTGAGCTAGCCTGAAATGACTGAAAGGCTCTAGAGGTATCTCTTAGGGCAGTGATTCACAACCAGGGTGCCCGGGCTGTGAGATCCTTTGAAGGGTGCAAGTGTTTTTGAAATAGGGTGCCCCTCCATTCACAACAGTTATGGAGGGGGCCTCCAATCTATCAAGGCTGCTTGGAGTCTAAAAAGGTTGAGAGCCAGTTCCTTAGGGCATGGGCACACAACCTACTCGCTGCACAAAGGGCTTTTGCTACATCAGCCGCTCTGCTATAGCTGCCTGTGTATACACTTGTACCCACTGAAAGATGAGAGAAACTGTGGTATCTTCTTCCTCTTTTGCTGTGCCAGGTAACTGCTTTGCTGACATACACCCCTACTCTGTGAAATAAGTCTGTACGGGAGTCGGCACCTGTTTAAAGCTGATTTTTAAGTTAAACAGATGCAATTTTTTTCTGAGCAGAAGGCTTTAGTCAGCAGCCAAGCTGGAAGGAGAATCCAAGGCTCTGGCTTGTCCTGCATCCTACCCTAAAGACCAGGCTTGCTGCCAAATAACACGCAGCAACACAGGAGTCGGTGTATGACTGAGCACCCCCTTTATCAGCAAGGCTCTGCGGGGCCTTGTGCAGCCCAGCGCACCACGCAGGGGCAGATCCTGTTCAGTCGCTTGCAGGAGCAGCAGGCCTCCCGATTTCAGCTACCGTCTATCTCAGAATTAGCTGCTGCCTGTCCGGAAATCTCTGCTCAGCCGCTCAGGCCTGTAATAGAGTCATAACTCTCTCCAAATCCTCGTCCTCAAGCTGGGGTGGGTTTTTTTTCAGTCCCACTCTGGCAAGACAAGCCCTTGCTGGTGGAAATTTTGCCTCGAGGGAAGACTGGACACATTTGGAAGCCCAGTGTCTTGCCCTTTCAAGCCTGCTTACCCCTCCTAAAGAAGTAAATCTGCCTAGAAAGAAAGCAGCACTGCTAAGCTGCGAGTTTGCTCTCAGACACGGCTGTCATCCCAAACGTGCAACGTCCTGGGAGCCTCGGAGCTGCCGGCTTCTAACCACAAGCCCAGCAAGGTTTTGGTTTTCCCCTTCGCCCTCCCCCTCCCCCAGAAGTGCCTGTGTTGTTTTTATTTTAGGTTTGGCAAAGACTATTGTCTGCTTTATCTCCCTGCCCTCTGCCAGGGGTCTGTTGGGAGCAAGCGGCTAATTCCCCCACCCCCCCACCACACTTCCAAGTGACTCTCATGATGCTTGCTGTCTCGTCAGCTGGCTGTCCCACCTGCTGCAGATGAGGGGGATGCAAACGGGGCTCCTGGTCCCAGCAAACCCACATGGACCATTTGTATTTAGCACCATGAGCTCCCCCACCCCTGGTCCTGCAGTAGATCAGTGGTGGAGCCAGCGGCAGAGCACCCAGCTGTAAAGGTCTAGTCTAGCGTCATGGCCAGGGGGTGAAGCTGCCTCTTGTGGCTTCCCATCCCTTCTGGGCAGTATGAAAGGGACTGGGGTACTGGTGACCCTTCACGTGAAGGGACTGTGAGGGAGGGGAGTAACTGCCCTGGCTTTGTTCACTTGGGGAAATTGCATATGATCATGCTGCCCCCCTCCTGCCAAAGCCAGCCATTGCCCCATCTGCATGCCACCCTGCCTGGTTCCTCCGGTTGGATTTCACAGGATGGGCAGCACCAGGCAGAGGGGGGATCTCTGCCTGGAAGAGGATCCAGGAAAAGCTTTTGCAGCTCTCAGCACTGTTGGCTGGTCACCTCTCAACAGCATCCGCCAGAAACGCCCCCCCCCCAATAACTCTGAGCATCTGCACCAGCCCCCCACAGCTTTGACAAATGGTGCGGGCTGAGCGGCGAGCATGCATGCCCCATCGCACAGAGGTGGGTCCTGCAGAGTTGGGGAGGATTCCAGCCAGGCCAGGCAGGAGGAGAATGGGCCGAGGCATTCATCCAAGCTCATCTCAGCTCATCTGTGGAGAAACACAGCCGCAGACAGGAAACAGCCCATTAGGCTGAGGACCAGCATGTATCATCGGAGCACGCTCCCGACTGCTCTCAGGTGCTCAGGGACCTCGTTCTGGCAGAAGGCTCCAGCCGATAAGAAGCGTTTGGACAAGTGCATTCATTGTCTCCCATCCAAAGTGAGTGAAACATCACAGGCCAGACTCCTCCTGGCTGTGGCGCCAGCTCTGGGATGGAGGAGAGGGAACTCGGGGCCAGCCAAGGGCTGCTCCGGCCCTTGCCGAAGCCTACGGCAGCCCTGAGTGTGCCTGGCACTGCAGAAGCTCCCTTGAAGGGGTGCAGAGGCAGGAGGAGGAGAGCACACCTCGGCTGCTTCCTAATATACACCCCTTTCCAACCTGTCCCACAACACCAGGACCTGGGCGCTCTCGTGGAGAAGGTGCGGAGACTCTCCGGTCCCAGAGGGATTCCTCGAAGGAAGTGAAACCTTCGGTCTCTTCCATGGCTCTGTGAATTTGGTCCCCAAACACCCAGATCCTTCTCCAGACAAAGTCACAGTCAGTTCTGCCTTCTAGCAGCGGGCTCTTTGGTTTCTCAGGGACCCGGTGCATTGAGGCGTGTTCCCAGCATTGCATCCCAGGTGGAAAGTATATGGCACTATGATCCGCACAGCTCCCTCTGCCTTTCTTCAAAAAGGATGAGAGAAAAGGTGTCATAAGGAGTCTTCAGCATCTGGACTTTAGACTGCAAAACCCCCAGGGCAGGGCTTTTCTTTTACTCTCTGTGCAGCACAGGGCACAGCAAAGGCACCTTTAAGTAATCCCTTATAACAGCATCTTGCAAGCCTGAAGCCCAGAGGCATGCTGTTCTCTTAAGAGATGGGCCCACATGGGGGTTTAGTTTGGCACACCCATTTTGTATTTTCTTAGGTGCATGTGCAACACAAAATCACATGCAACATAGTCGGCTTTGCAATGAACCTTGAAAGTGCCATTTCCTGCAGGCGCCGAGACCCCAACCGCATTGGAGTATGAGCTGGATGGCAAGGGGTACTTGTTGTTCTTGCTGAAGGGATATTCCCAGGCCGGATCCGTTGCTCCAGTTCGAAGGCTGCCCATATGATGTCATTCTGGGAGCTAGTGGTTTCCAGGAGCGAGAGCTGAAACTTTTTGTGCTGCTCAGAAGAGCCTTTGCAGTCCTGGATTGTGGTGTAAGGCAACAGCTATGGACCCTGCAAGAAATAACAAGACTCAACACTTCTGCAGAGCTCTTCAGCCTTATAGCTCCGTAGCTTGTATGAAGAAAGGTCTATAAAATGGGGCCAGCAATACTGACAAGGAAGAGTGAAGGTTGAAGGGAAGTAACTTTACTGTGAGCGGGCAGCCAGGGGCAGACCCGAGACCAGAATTGCTATTTTCTGAAGTCACTACCAAGTGCTGCCCACTGGACCTGCAGTCTGCTCCAGTCTGTGAGTATGGGGCTGTTCCAGCAGGATGTCACCAGCCAGTAGGTGCCAGGCCATTCCAAACCCTTTTCCTTGCAATGCCTATGGGATTTTTTTGGTGATTCAGGGGTAGGTGAATGGACTGAGAATACTGTAGGGGATACGAATGAGAGTGCTTTGCCTGGGCATATAGCTGTACATGTAGGGCAGGAACAACCAGATATTGCTTGGAGCTTCTTGATTATACAGCCCTCTCCCTCTTAATGCAAGGTGAGACCCAAAGGAGTGGCTTCTAGTTTGCCAGCAGGCTCGAACAGCAAATCACTTCTTATCATCAGCCAGAAGATTGCCAATGGATGCCACAGCTGTGCCCTACATTTGTCTGGGTTTAACGACTGTCAGTTTACATGGTGAGGGCCCCCTGTTCCCAAGCCTCCCACTGCCTGGGCACAGCCCGGGTGCCCTGGGAGCGCAGCATGTGGGAGCCTTGGGAGCCGGCTCCAGAGAAACTCATTTTTCTTGCCTGTTTTGTAAGTGCAATAATGCGAGCTGTCAGCTTCAGAGGGCTTCTCGACAGCTCTGTGTCTTTGCTTCCCAACTACGGGTGATGGATGCCCCCCACCTATTCAGCCAGTTGCTCTGGGCAGGCTGCATTGTGTGCCAGCCTTAGAGGCTGGTAACAGCCCCCTGTGTTTGCTTGCAGGTAAAGCCGCAGCTCTGATTTTTCTGCATTTTGAATTCTCTGGTCTCTTTGGTCCAGATCCACTGAAAGGCAAAAATAACAACAACAGCGATGACCTCGGGCAGAGCTGGGCGTTCCTCTGGCTCCAATGCTCCCAGCTTGGGTTCTTGCCCATGGTTCAGTCTGAGGATGGAAAAAAACTATGCACTTGACGTAGGCCAAACCCCAGAGCCCTTGTGCAGCTGCAAGCTCCGAACTGCATCGCCGTTCTGGTTTAAAGCAAAAGATTTGGAGCTTTGGGAGAATGAGAAATAAGTCTGAGGCGAGGTAATGGCATAGCACAGTGACTTTTCAACCCAGGTGCTGGGGCACCCCAGGGTGCCACGAGCCCATTCAAAGAGTTTTGTACAACATTAGCACTGTTGTGTTGCAAACGCTCATATGATTCACAAGAGAAACCCAGAGGTTTCAAATAGGAGCCCGTAGTGTCAAAAACATCCTGACCCGTTGTGAGCTTTCTGAGATCTTGGCAACAGAAGAACTGGTCTGTCAGGCCATTTATAGACGTTACATTTTTCTAGGTTTAATTGAGACTACAACCACCACTATATAAACATGGGTGTCTGTAGTCTGAATTAAAATTGGTTCCAGTCCAAATGAACTAATCCTGACTGAATGAGGATTAAAATTAATGCAGACTAGGGCAGTCCAGATTAGGCAATTTTAAACTGTATTTATTAACATGTATATATGGCATTGCTTTTAGGAAAAACCATCCTTAAGAACTCCAGATAAGAGTTGCAAATATCGACCCCCACAAGGGAAACTCAGCTGGGTTTTTGCAACACAGCAGAGGCTATCGAGCACTAAGTGCTGTAATACCTTTGCCAGGTCAAATGTGCCAACACCACCTCACCCTACCTATCAGGGCAGTTACTGCTTCTGAAACAGCACTTTAGATGATTGCAACAATGTAGCTGTGCTTAAACAGGCTTATTATTTTCACCTCCTAATTACTTCCAATCTTTGTTAAGGGGCTGTCAAGTGTATAGATTACGTATAGCCAGTACTGATGGTTAATGATCATCTATTAACCCTTAATTCAAATTGAAATTTTGATTTGAACTGTGTGATGCAAATCGGTTAAGATAGTTTAGAAAATGTTGAGCGTATCTACAAATGGCCACTGTCAAAAAACAAGTGAAAGCCGAGAGCTGGCACTTGCATTTTCTGAGGGTTGATTTGAGTCTAGCACGGGGTTGCCTTAAGTCTAAAAAGGTTGAGAGCCACTGGCGTGGTGCACAGGGGGGATGAGATGCACCCTCCTCCTCAAAGATGTGCATAAGAGACTGAGAAACCAGCAGCGATGGCTTCTTGTACTCGGCAGGAAAGGGCAAAGGGCCACAACAGGCTGGAAAGAGGTTCCAAGGATCTGAGCCTTTCTCACACAGTGTTTGTGCCACTGCTGCTCTCTGAGATGGGTATCGCAGTAGCAACTGTACTGTGGTTTAGGTGTATCAGACACACGCAAAGAGGCATTACCTCTTGTGAAAACCTTATCCTCTAAACAGGGATGATAGACAAAGGGCAGGGGGGAACTCTGGGCCGCAGTCAGGGGCAGAGATGGGAGTCGAGTCCAGCTCTCTGCCTACCCAAGCACGTGACTCCCTCTCCTAAGCCTGCCCGAGTCAGACCCCATCTCCCTGAATGGAGAAACTAAGGGGATTCTTGGCCTCTTCCCAAGAGCCAGGGTGATGCATCTCAAAGGTGCCCTCAGGGAAATATCCCCACTCCAGTCCTTGGTCTGCATCACTTTGTCCCATCCGAAGTCATCCCACGTGCTGGTCTCTTCTCTGATCCTGAGACTCGGCGAAGGGAGAGATGAAATTAGAACCGGTAGGCTGCAGGTGGATGCTGTCCTCTGGTGTATTCCTCAGTGGTTTCTCCTAGCTGGTGTGACCTGTCCAGAGAAAAGGGGTCTCTCCCCCTTTGCTTAAGAGAGTCCTTCACTGCTGGTGGGAAGTTCTCTAGATGCTCAGCCTGCTCTTGAGTTCATCCCCTGACTCCTTGCTGTACTCCACTTCAATAAATAGCCCTGCTCTGCCCTTCCTTGTGTATAGGGTCTCCTACACATGGTGTTTGCAACCCAGCTCAGAGCTGTGCTTTTTCATCTATTTGCCTTGGATTCACTCCCAATATTCATTGCCCTTTTCCCCGCTTCTTTGGTGCCCCACACCGAAGACAGTGGTAGCTGTTTCATTGACTGCAGTGGGATTTAGACCAGCTAAGGTTCTGCCCCAGATGTGGTCCCTGTAGAGAGAGGGCAGCTCCTGCTGCTCCGTTTTACAGCAGGATCCCAACTGAGCCACCATCCACCTGGGGGCTGATCTGTCCTGCTTGGCTCACTCGTATGTGGAGCGCATCACTGTTGTTGAGGTACTCCACTTCACTTCAATGTGGGATCCACGGACTGTGTTTTTTTCTGCTGACCCTATATCAAGCTGGCTGTCAGGATAATCGGGACATCAGCAACCAAGAATGATGAGTTCACAGGTGGAAAGAGGCAAATGTATATAATGCACCACACTTCAGCCCTGTTCTGTAGTTCCCGGGGGGCTTTCATAGGTGTTCGGGGCTGGAGGGACTGGGGTGGGTGACTACCACCTCTGGGGACAGCCTGTTCCAAACCCTCAGGACTCGACTTGTAAAGAAGTTTTTCCTTGTGTGTAGCCTGAAATGATCTTCCATAGGAAAGGAGGTGTCATTCTTAGCGGGGGTTGAGAATTTTACACCATTGCAACCAAAAATGGTTGTAGGAATTTCTTGTGAAAACTAAATATTGCTGATTCTCCCCCCGCAATCCCCCTTCTGGCTATGGGAGTGGTCACAAATTTGAAGGTCACAAATTTGAAGGGCTCTGAAAGTTTGGCTAAAATCAATTTGCTCAGATTTAGTCTTGATCTCCATTTTACAGATGTGGAAACTGAGGCATGGGGCATGACTCCTCTCAGGTCATACAGCGGGTTGAGTGTCCTGTCTCCTACAACTGTGCTATACACCTCCTCCTCCTCCTTCCCTTAGCTGAACAGCTCGGTAAGAGTGATCCTGCTTTCAGGAGTCATCAAAAATGGGCAGTGTGGAAGAGGCTGAGCAGCTCTGAGAGGCAAGCGCAGCTTTTCCTAGGAGAGATGGTTTCGGCGGTACGCGAGCAGCGCTCAGCAGATCAGCCGACTCCTGAGCTCCCATTTTAAATTTCTAACCCAAGGTTTAGATGCGCAAAACAATTTCTTCCCTTGCAGCTTTGCCTTGATGCTTTTCCAGGAAACGCCTCTCCAGGGCTGTGTAATAGTTTCCTCGATTACAGCCTCGTGACATAAGTCACCTCATTGAATGCAGCCAGCCCTCGTTTGCACTTAAGCACCTCTGTCCCACAAGCTCAACAGACGGGAAATAACCCTGGATAGCTCTCTGGGGATTCGGTCAGAAGAGAGATTTTGATCCCTGCTGGCTCTGACCCTGGATGAAGGAGGCTGGAGGCTCTTAAATCTTGCATTCTCTGGAAACTTTTCATTAAGAGGGCAGGGCATGTGTCACTGGCCGGCATGCTGCAGTCCAACATCCCACCCCCCTCCCGGCGCCTGTGTCAAGTCATCTGCCTCTTGTCTTTATTTTTAATTCCTTTCCTTGGAGGGGGATTCTTCACTTGGCTTGTCAGCTCTGCTCCTCTGCAGTCCTGCACTCAGCTGGAGCAGGGGGTGTCCTCAAGTTCCAGTTAACCAGGGACCAGACGAGGTGCTGCGTGCTCCCCATTGATTGAGTGGTGGCTCTCGGCATTTGTGCGGGTTCGACCCCCTCCTCCCCCCAAAAATGATCCTTCAGCAGCCTGAGCAGAGGTGCCGTAGAGCAGAGCCTCTTCTGCCCCAATAGTCTGAAGGACAGGACCCATTAGCCCTGCTGGCTGTGTTATGCTTACCAACCCAGAGGAGGCAAGGCTAGGTGAAGCTGGGAGCAAGACAGCAACTGCTCAGCAGGCTGCATCCCTTCAGCAAAAGGACTCCCTCCCTCCCTGCTGTGGTGCTAGAAATACTCCCGTGCACTAAGGAGCATCAGGAAGCACCTCTGTCAGACTGCCCAAGTCTAGGTGCACTGGTGTTTGCTGTCATCATTGGCCTGGCATGTGGGACACCCCTTCAGGATAGCTTGTTTGTCCCTCTGGGCCCTGCTCAGGACCCCAGCTTATCTCACCGCACTGGGCTAAGCACATTTCTGGCTTGATTGTCATTGTAGTTGATTGCCTCTGAGCTCAGGTATTATTGCCTACTGGTCACATTACTGTGCACTGCTCTCATACTTTCCTGTGAAAATCTCAAAGCACTTCAGTGACTTACGTTAATTAAGCCTCGTACCCATTCTCAGATGTTGGCTCTAGAGAGGGGAACCCAACCTCTCACTGTGAGCGAGGTACATGGAGCTAGAGACCCCCATCTTCACAACCCTACACGTGGCCTTTAACCACTCGACCAGCATTTCTCAACCCGTGGGTCACGACTCAAAAGCAGGCTGTAAGAATATATGAAAGGGCTGGGAGCAAACTTTAAAAATGCACTCTCCTTTAAGTAGAAAAACATGGGAAACCGTGGCTTTTCCCCTGCAGGCTGGCAGAGCTCCTGCCTGCAAGGGGCTGCTCGGGGCTCCCCCTGCCCCACACATTGCGGGGCTGGGGCCTGGGGTGGGGGGGCAGTGGGTTGGGAGTGAGGGGCATTGGGTTGGGACTGACCATGGATGTTTCCAAATAGGTCCTGGTCCAAAAAAGTTTGAGAACCACTGCACTAGACCACTCTTGCTGTTAAAGCAGCCCCATCCAACTGGCCCACTAACCCCTTGCCAGGCAAGTCAGGACTCTAATTTCCACCTCCCTCTGACTGGTGCAAAGAAGAGCAAATCCCCTCCTTCATGCTCTCCAGGCACTTGAACAAGCTGCCGTGCTAGTTTGCTCCCCGACTGAGAAAGGCCCCGTCAGATCTTGCAAGGAGCCATTTCCTCGGCTGGGGATGGAAGAAGGTGGAGTGGAAACATGGAAGTCCGAAGGAGGCAGCCAAGACAAATCCTTTACCTCAGCCGGTTGGAACGCTGTACTCCGCTCACCGCCGATCCGATGTGTAATTGCAGGAGTGCTGTCCTCGAGTATAAAAGAAGACTTCATAAACATTTGTTGGGGGGGGGAAAGAAGAGTGGTTCATGGCTCGGTGTCTTCGCTTAGAGATATCTGATGGCTTTGCCAAGAGTTTGTAGCACTGGACTCAGTTCCCTGCTGGGTTCCCCCTCTTTCTTCCTTTTATTTTAATTTTTGTTGTTGTTTAATTTTGTTTTGGGGGGTTTTCACGCTGCAGCTTTTTTGCTGCTGTTTCAGTGGAAGCAATTCAGGAAATTCCGATCAAATCCAGCTGAGGAGCAGTTCTGCTCATTCGTTCTCCGGCAGAGAACGGCCAAGTGCTTAATTCTTATTAATAGCAACCACAGTTCACTGGTGTGCGTGTGTGCTGGGGAGGGGGTGGAAATAGCCGGCTCTTTGGCATCCCGTGTTATTTAAGCTTCTGAAAATAAATGTGCTCTGGTGCAAATCAATCTGTTTGCAGCTCGGTTCTCAAAGCTGGCAAGGAAAATGTTGCTAGAGGAAAGATATATTTATAGAGGGTATTTATTTTATATAAACAGGCACTTAAGGCAGAGTCTGGTGTTCCATCGCGTCGTAACCTCCTATGCTTTCGCAATCAAAGGTTCTCATAAGTACTTGACCAAACAAACTCCTGTTGCTGTTTAAAAAGCACCGCGGCGGAGAGCTACTAGCACTGGCAAACCTCGGAGTGGGAATTCATTTCTGACATTTCATTTTTCAGGCTGCTGGCCGCCAAAAGCTACAGGCGTTCGTGAACCCACTCCCCAGTCTGAGCGCAAACAGAGCTCAGCGCCTCTAAGGTTTCAATCACGGAGTGAGGCCCGGACTTGGAACCTGAAGTCTTTTCGAGAGCCAACTCCAAAGCGCACACGTTTTTTGTTAGAGGAAATCCTGTTCATTCGAGAGATGTGACAACAACTCTCAGCTCAGAAGAGCTTTTTTCCTCCCTGCTTTTATATTTATATATATATAATATGACATATATATAATATGCATGCCACAGCAGAGACAGCAGCTGCCACTGGCCCTGCCATAGGCCTCTTTCCTTGGTGTGTGTGTCCATATGTGTATGTGTGTATGGATATATACACACGCGCACACGTGTGTGTATTTATTTCATAGATTGTAGAGTCGGAAGGACCCAATGGATCATCGTGTCCGACCCCCTGCCCCTGGCAGGAAAGAGGACCAAGGTCAAATGACCCCAGCCAGGTGACTGTCAAGCCTCCTCTTGAAGACCTCCAAGTTAGGCGATAGCACCACCTCTCTTGGAAGCCCATTCCAGATCCTGGCCACCCTTACTGTGAAAAATGTCTTCCTGATGTCTAACCTAAATCTACTCTCCACTAGTTTGCACCCATTATTCCTAGTTACTCCTAGGGGCGCTCTGGTAAATAGCGCATCTCCAATTCTTGATAAACTTATAGCCTTTATAGGCCCCCTTCTTTATATATAAAGAAGAGACAAACAATTTTATATATAGTTGAATGAGATGATTGTTCACCTCAAATAAATTATACCTGGGTTATAAACTTCCATGAATAAGAATTCTTTATATGTATAAAGAATTCATCTCCATAGATGGATAGATAAAGAATAATTATTCATGGAAGTTTACAACCTGGATGTAATTTACCTGAGATGAACATTCATTTGGGCAGCTTTGAAACCATATATTAGGTACCTTATTACTATGTATTAATAATATTACCATATTACCTAGACGACCTGGCCAAGATCAAGGCCCCCTTCAGCCAGGCAATGGGCCTATGAGTCAGAGTTGCACAAAGGGCTTACAGTTTCAACAGGGTTGTTATCCACACTGTACGGAGAGGGTGTTGGAGCCCAGAGAAGTGAGGTGATGTATTTGAGGGTCACACCGCAAGTCTGTGGCAGAACGTGCCTCTCCACGCTTATCAGCTCTTCTGGCTACATATATACCACTGTGTCCTGAAGCAGGCATTTGCCAAAACATTTCACTTTATTGCTGTACATGGTCAATTATTTGTCCTCTTACTGTAGCCCACAGAGGATAACGGCTCCTTCTGTACAGAATGGACACTTAGCAATCGGTACTGTATGACCTGATAGTCCTCTCTGATGACTGTCTAGTCCAGGTCAGCAGCAGCCCTCTAAGCACAGCTTGGCCATCTATACCCATCTTGGGGACAGGAGGGAAATGTGATGGGAAGCAGCAGGGGACAAAGGGAGGCACAGCTGTCTGCCCTTTTGAGTCCTGAGCCTCCCTTTGGGTATGCCCAGTTGGTTACCTTAGCCTGCATGGCATTGCTTCACTGACTCGGGTTGGTGATCGGGAGCATCTCGGATCCTGCAAACATGCAGGTCAGGCCCTGAACTTTTACTGCCATATTCATAGGGCAAGGGATTGCACGTGGTATTGGGCAATGGTAGACCTAGCCCTTGGTGTTGATGAGCAAGCAGTATAATCTGTTGGGCTCTGGTAGCATGCCCATTGCCGTGTTATCCGAAGGGTGGAAGGGTGCATGTGTCCTGGCAAACTGAGAATTGCAACACTGACTTGCCACTGTCCCCCAGTCAAGCCGATACTTATTCATGAACTTTTAAGGGACTCAGAGGCAAAAAGCAGCAGCTCCCATGTTTCCCTAACCCGGCTGTCCTTTTTTGTCCACAGAAAGCCTAGCAGCGAAGCCAGGATGCTCTCAGAAGCCGTCTCATTGCTGCTGCTTGTAGCTGGAATCCGCTCAGTGTCTGGAGGAGGAGCAGCAGGCTACGCTCAAGTGAAATACATGCAACCCATGGTGAAAGGGCCTGTGGGACCCCCGTTCCGGGAAGGCAAGGGACAATATCTAGGTAAGGAGCACATTGAAGCACAAAATGCTAGGGCTTTTAAAGGCAACATGGAGTAAAGAGTTTGCTTTGAGAGCGCGGAGACTGTCAGAGCCATTGGAATGGTGCAAAACTTCTCCTCCTGTTTGATGCTCTCATGATCCACAAGCATGCATGACCTACCACCTCCCTCTTCCTGCAGTACAGTATCCTTGTCCAGATTCACTTGCACAGTGTGAAATAGGTGCAGCCCCTCAGATGCAGTCAGGGAAGAGGATAATCCTGAACCATACTTCTCTGCTCCAGCTGCAGATGAGAGCCTCAGGCAGGTCAATGAATATTCAGGGACTCTCACTGCAGAGAGAAAGGTAGATGTGGTCTTCACTGGGATCACTGCTGGACACACTGACTTGTCATTGTTTTATTCCCCAAAATTGAAAAAAACTTGCTCCTGATCACTTTTTTGTGTGCTGCTGGGGGTAGCTGGCCTGGAGAGCTTTGGCATTCAGGGACACTTAGGGTCTGCAATGTGTTGCAGAGACATTGGGATCTCCTTTTCCCAGCTCATTTGTTTTTAGTTCCCCAATTCCACAGTGACATTCAGCTCTCATTTCTAATGTGAATGCAAATCATTATCAACTGGATGGGACCCCTTCTTTTTGCTGCTAAGCCTGGGAGGGGGCTTTGCATTTGCAGGCTTTATGCTACAACTTGTATATGTGTTCCAGACGAATTGCCATGGGTGATTGCCTCTTATTGCAACAGGCAGAGAAACTGTTGCTTGCATGAGCCATATATAAATCAGCTGCAGTCTCATTCATGAAATTAAGGTTGGCTGTTGGGAAACTTCAGATTTAGATTAGATCCTGGGAAAGTCTTCCATGCTGTCAGAAGGGTGAGCAGTGGACTGAATTGTTCAGGGAAGCTGCAGAACCTCCTTCACTGGAGGCTTTCAAGAGGAGGCGGTTGAGAGCGATGATGTAGGGATAGCATTCCTCTTTTCCTGCAGGGAGCTGGATCAGATGATCCTTGAGGTCCTTTCCAACCTGCTGATTCTATGATTTCAAGGGTACAAGCTACAGGCCATGGCATGCCCATAGTGTGCATTTACTAACCTTGTCCATACCTCGGGATGTACCAAAACTTTCTCTGAATTACTAAACACATGGACCAGAGCACGATCTGATGATCACAAGGGTCAGCTTGGGAGAACACTTCCCTATAAGTGTATGTCCTGATGGAAGTCAATGAGATTTAAGGAAGGCATCATCTGGTTGAACCCAGGAGAAAATTTCTCATGTAACCTCTTGTGTGGAGAGGTTCTGGTCCTCTAAGCCTCTCCAACAGTGCCCATAGGACATGTGAACCTCCATCAGATGCTGCTCACACCCCCTGCACAGGGCTGGATGCAGGGAATTGCCCCATGCTGCTCCCTCTCCTCTCTCATGAAACCTGCTGCACCTATCAGCTGTGCACCTGCAGCCTCAGCCTAGGGGGCTGTACTGAGGACGATTCTCCTGCAGGGGGGAAAGCTACCTGAGCTGCTTTCCACCCTTCATCTGGGCTGCTTGGCATTTCCTTCTACATGCTGTCCCCCAGTCCCCAGGCACCTGTGGCTGTCTGGGGTCCCCTTGCCCACCTGTGCTCCATGTCTTCCCAGTGCTGCTCTGGAGATGCAGAGCCCAGGAAGCACACCAAGAGATGCGTGGATGCGCAGGTGGCTTCACCGAGGAAAGAAGCTTATGGCATGGCCAGTGGCAGCTGCTGTCTCTGCTGTGGTATGCGATACCACTGCCCAGTGCATTAACTTTCCCCTGCCCATACTCTTCTGAGCGTCAGGCAGGTGTTCGGTTCATCTATAAGGGGCCGAGCCCTTTGTGAGTGAATAGAAATGGGCCTATTGAGGGCTGACAGCTTCCTCCGTAGGAGCAAAACCCCCTGCTTTGGGTGAACAGTCCTGTGGAAATAGCTCATGCATGTGGGGCTGATGTAGATGAGGGGAACATCATTCGCACACCTGACAAGTCGTGCAGGCCAGCAGGTAAGGCAGTGTCCTGGGACCCGGGAGACCAGCTCCTAGCTCTACCGCTGACCCGCTGGGTGATGGAGTAAAGTGTCTTGCTCCCAATTTCCTCCTTTTCTCTGCAGACCAGAAGCTCCTCAGGGCAGGGATGTGCTTGTAGCAAAATGGGGCTTCAGAAGAGGCCTCTTGCCAGCAGGCAGGGTCTCCACCCCCCAAGCCAGACCTGCACACAGTTGGATAGATATGCCCCCCTCCCGGCAGGGTTTCTCCCTCCTGAGATGCTGGTCCCACACTGACTGCAGAGCCTGGTCCCTGCAGCTCTGCTGGGCAGAGGGCTGAACTCCCCCATGAGCAGCTGTCTATAGGAAATAAAGTGCAAAGCACCTGGTTGTTAGCTTGACCCTCTCCTTCCTACACTGGACTCAGCAGTGGCATTAGGGCTGATGTAGGGCCCCTTCTGGGCCAGTGTGGTGGGGCCACATGGTCACACCATTGCCAGGTCCCAATCTGGGGTAGACCCTGACACAATCTGGCTTTGCACCAGAGGAGCTGAGATCAGATGTGCCAGCTCCTAGCCCAACCCTTCGCTGTCATCCAGGGCACGTTCTTTCTGTCTGTTAAGTCTGAACCTTCATGCTGCATTCCCGAGTGTCCACCTTTTCCCCATCATGTTTGTTGTCCCCCCGCAAATGGGAGGGGGTCGCACCCACCGGCGCTGATGCTGAGAGACTCGGCGAACTGCAGAGAGTGAATGAGATGAAGCCCTTCCCTCCCCTTTAAGAGCAGGAGGCTTGCAGCTCCACATATGTTAAAACGATCTCTGCAGACCGACATGTGCCGCTCAGAGGGGCAGGGATGCCGAAGGGGCTGAGGTCATTGCTTTGTACGATGGGCCTTTTGCAACACCACCGGCCAAGCCACAGCTTTTTCATAACCGTCTGCTCTGCTCCAAGTCACTCCCCTCCCTCCCTCTCACCTCCATTTCTTTCCACCCTTCCTCCTTTCGCCTAGACCCAAAACACAGGTGCACAGCGTTCGGGAGTCAGCCGACGGGAGGGGACAGAAGCCTGACTGTTGAGGCAGTGCACCTGCAGGGTGATTTGGCCCAGTTAATTAAATGCCCTTGGAGGAACGACTCTGCCCTGGTTCATGTCTTTAGAAACAGGGCTTGTTTGTTTTACTCCGAGACAGGGTTTCAGCACTCCAAGCTGTGTCCTGAGGAAGGACAAATGCATTTCTTGGCTTGCTCACCCAGTGCTGCGGTGTTCCTCCCTACTCGGCCATGGCCTACCCCTGAAGCCCAAGGGGCAGCTCCAGGAGCTGGCCACTTCCCCCTATGTAGCCACCCTGAGAGGGGAGATGGGGGGTTGGGGGGACATGACATCCACCCTGCTTTTCATGGCATGTCCATGCTCCTGGGATAACTCCCACTTCTGAACCACCTCTGTGCTTGCCCCGAGCTGGACTGCTGCAAGCGGTTGAAAATAAATCTAACCCAGAGGGATAGGCAGGAGCTTTAAATCCCTGCAGGGGTGAAAGGTTGGGGCAGCTCATGAAGATTTCCATTGCCAAAGTGCATGCCCGATGGCTGGTGGTGGGGAGGTGTTGGGCATGCCTCATCCCATGCCAGCGGGGTGCTCATCAGATGTCCTCAGGACCCCATAGAAGAGCCCTATTGCAAGAGAGGTGTTCTAGTGACTCCTGTCGAGATGTCTCTTTTGGGTTACACTTGGGTGCCATCCTGGGTTGGTATTTCTGCTGGGCACTAACTCCTGCCTGTGTAGGCCTGGGGTCCCAGGATCTGGTTTCTCTTCCCTGGTGCCAGGCACAGTGGATCCCCAGCCTCTGACCAGGGACTTGCATACAAGTAAACCACTGGCTCGTGGCACAGCCACCGGCATGACTTCCCCAAGAAATGCTCCCTGGCCAGGCAGTTATCTTAACCAGCCACTGGATGTCACTGCTGCTGCAATAAAATACAGCCATGAGCTTTTTTTGTCATGATTATTATTTTCTGGTCCCCATAGAGGGACTTCTGTGAGCTGAGGGAGCATTGCCCACAAAGCTTGCCTGCCCTCCTGCTCGCAGATGGTGCTTCTAGGCCAGATCAGGTCCCCTACATGGCCCCTCTGAACCCCTCACGCCAACCCCAGGGCCCTCACACAGCGCTTTGCCCCTCAGCTACAGCCTCGCGATGCTTAGGGAGCAGTGATGCAGGCTGGATGTGGCCCTGCCCTGTGCAACTCTGCTTAGAAAGCCTGACTGTTCCTCTGGCCAGGGATCTCTACTCTCTATTGTTAGAGGGAAA
>NW_005842655.1:40415-50010 GCF_000455745.1 Alligator sinensis | reverse complement strand
AGTTACTGCTAGAGGTGCAGTAACATTCATTTGCTGGTGCTTACCCTCAGAGGTGGCTGAAAGTCACAGCTAGGGAAACTGAGGCACAGAGCTGAGACTTGACTCACTGGGGCTCACCCAATGGAGTCAGAAACAGACCCCAGGAGTCCTGACTCCCAGCCCTATGCCCCAGTCTAGGGCTTCCTACCCAGAACCCCTTGGTAACTGGCCCAGTCCAGCTGTGGCTGAGCAGAAAGGCAAGCATTTGCACGACAGAGATTGTTTTTACGGCTTAGCCTTGTAGTCTCAGACGGGCAAGGGTGGATGGCGGTCTGCATCACCAGCCCACCGGGACTTGGATGGAAAAGGACGCATCGCGAAGAAGCCCGGGGCTGCCTGGCAGAGTGGGCTGAGGAGGGAAGGGGATGCCTGGGTTGTGCAGCCTTCAGACAGCAGGGGGATCCAGCATCCCCCATGGACCAGAAGGTGTCGCACGGTGGCCAGAGCTCAGGAGTCCTCCCTGTGGCTTCCCCCTCTGGCTCTGGCCTAGGTCACAGCAGGTCTCTTCCCCTTTTTGTGCCTTGTTTCCCCAACTCTACAATGGGGCAAGGATATGGTCTCTTCCCTGTGCAGAGTGCTGAGTGCTAACTACCACCCAGGGTCAGCCCTGAGGTCTTTGCCCAGGGCCCATATGGGCAGTAGGAAGGAAGTACAGGGGTGCAGGCCACCCCGTAACTGCAGGCTTCTTGCATCATCCTTTGAAACAGCTGGCAGTGCCCACCACTGGAGACTGGAGTCACTGGTCTGACCCAGCACATCGGTGAGTCGTGACAGTGCAGTGTAGTGGAGAGAGCGCTGGCACTCAGAGGAGCTGGGCTCTATGCCTGGCTCTGGCATTGGCCCATTGGGTGACCCTAGGCAACAAACTTCTTTCTGTGCCTCAGTTTCTCCACTTGTCCCAAAGGGGCAATGACACCACCCCTTTCCATTGTAAAGTGCTTGGGAACAATGGAAGTGCATTCTGGACAGCATTGCTGTCAGTCTTGGTGTGTAAGGATCTCAGCTGTGGGCCCCCTGGTAGCACAGCACCTGGAGATCTCCAAATGAACAGTGCCAGGCTAGGTATTGTTGCTCTCAATCCCAGTTTTCCCAGTCAAGAACTGTCCTGGGGTCTATGGGAGCTGAGACACCAGGAGTTGCTACAGTAGGATAGACAGGCCCTGGCTGAGAGTGATGGATCGATCCACCCCAGCACAGACCCGGTGCTGAATCCTTCCCTCCGTGCAGTTTGGGCAGACACTCAGCACCTGAGTTTGTGCATAGCACCTCAGACAGCACGATGGAGCCCAGTTTGAAACTTTAGCTGCCTGTTGAGAGCTGGCACATGGGCTCATTCCAGTGAGGGAAAACCTCTGGAGCCTTTTCCACCAGGTTAGCTCTGCTAGCAGGGAGCCGGCCCCTGCAGGACAGCTGGAGCCTTGGCTCTGGGAGAAAGGGGGTTAGCAGAGGTCTGGAGAAAGTCCAGCTTGTCGGTGTCCAGTTTACCACTAAACTGAAAGGTTTATCAGGAGTCTGGATTGGCCCAGATGGTGGGTGGGGGGAGAGTGCACAGCAAAGCTGGAGCTGAAGTGAGTTCAAATCGCTTTCTTTCCCTGCCTCCCAGCTGCTGTAAAACTGCTCTCTGAATCCCAGCCAGAGGCAAAAGCTCCAAGTGCAGACTCACCAAGAAGGAACGTTTCAGCTGCTGATGGGCCTGGATTCAAATATCTCTTTGCTGGTTTTTTGTTTTTCCTTCTTCCTGCGTATCCGCGCTGCTCGTGCTCCCCAGAGCAGACAGGGCTGTCTGTCGGTAGCAGAAGAGTTAGATTAGTACCAATAAGCCCGACTGCGCAAGGTGCTGTATGACGGCAAGGTTCATCTTGTAGATAAAGGCCAGAAGGGGAAACTGAGGCATAGAGGTGGTAACTTGTCTAAGGCCACATAGCAGGACACTGGCCAGGAGGGCTAAGGCCACTCATGACCTGGGCGCTTGCCAGGAAATTCACCCTAGGCAAGCTGCCCCCTTTTTTGGTGACTGTAGCCCAGGGTGATCTTAAGATGGGGAATTTAGTGTCCCTGTGGCGAGATGCACTGTTATAGCTGCAGCAGTGTCGTTATACTGAGGTTATCTGTTAGCATTTCCTTTGGCGCAGCAGCCCCCACGACCCGCCAGCACCACTCGCTCCCTGTCCTAGTGGGGAGGTGAAGGGTTGTCCTTGGCTCTGGGAACCCAGGGTCCAACATCATGTGTGGCACTGCACAAAGTGACCCGAGTGTCCAACCTGCACTGGAGCCCTGTTGCTCTCCTTGATCCTGCTGGCCCCAAACCCAGATCCATCATGCCTGCAGTAGCTTCCCCCGGTCCCGTGGCCATCAGCACCCCCAGCTGGGAGGTTCAGTGGTTACAAGGACCTTGGACTGGAGCCTGCATTCAAAGGGAGAGTCCAGGGATGATTGTGCCATGCTGTCTCAGCATTACAGGCTCTCCCCGCTCAGACCTTGGGCCTTGCAACCTAGAACAGGACAGTTCTCCAGACCCAGTCTCCAGAATGGCTTTCCTGGCCATAACTCACTCTCCTCTTCCTGCCCCAAGGAGGCAACTCTCTCTTTTTCAGCACTGCAGATAGGCAGTGCCGGGGCTCCTAGGAGACACCTCGTGAGGTAGGTGGCTCCAGCTCTGCAGGATCCAGTAGAGGAGATTGCAGATCCCTCAAATAGACTCATGGACATTTTGCAACAGCCTGCACCTAGCAAGATTGCCCACCCCTTCCACAAGGCAATAAGGGACCCAGTCAGGATTGTACAGAAGACACCAGCTATGCCCTGACCACATGGGATGCTAAGACCCTCTGAAGGGTGCCAACTTTTTCTTAGCCCCCTTTGCACCCTCCCACTTCATGAAAGCAAGGGCTAGTGAGGAGCCAAAAGAGATTTGTGGTTCCCTGAAAGAGAAGGGGCTGGAAAGCTGGAACTCACTGGAGAGGATGGCACGGTCCTCTGTGAGTTTGCAGTTTTCAGTAGCTGGCCACTTGGCACCGCTGGTCTGGCATAGCTTCAGGAGGGGCAATTGCCTGGTACTGTTTGAGTCCTTGTGACCCATGCACACACATATGGTGCAAACAGAAACTGCATCCTGGCCAGCCTGTCCTGTGCCATCACCCATGCCTTGAGCAGCTGCCCTGCATTACTCTGCCTTATCTGGCCTCCCTGTCAGCTGAAGACATAGGATGAATTGCTCCTTCCCTCCCCTGGGCCTGGCCCTGGGAAGTGACTGGAGAATGAGATCCCAGTGGCAGATGCAGGACTCTGAAGGGATGAGCTTGTGTTGTCATGAAAAAAAGGGGAAGCCTTTTTAATCCAAGAAGGAGGCTTGATTAATTTTGGGGGGGAGGGGTGATGACAAAATGTCAGGGCTGATAAGAAAAAATGGAATGGGGCTTTAGGCAGAGATAGGGCTTGGACATTAGTCAGAAATAGGGTTTAAACAGAAAACATCTGGCTGCAGAAAGAAAAAAATGGTCAAGGTAGGGGCTTCCAGTGAAAACACACATTGGCTGAAAAATTTCCAGCAGAAATGAATGCTCTTGGTGCCCTTGACATTGTCCAAGCTCCTCTTGCACCCCACTCCGGTCCCCGGTCCTGCTGGGTGGTCCAGGACCCCAGGCCAGGCATAGGGCCAGCAACTGCCCCATCCACTAGTGAGAACCTGATAAGTGCGGGGTTCAGGGCGCAGGTCCAGGGCTGAGGCTGAGCCCGAGTAGGTTGTTTCCCTGGAGCGCTGGTGCCGCCTAGTGAAAAGTCACAGGATTTTCCAAGAGCTGAGGCACTTTGCTAAAATGGGAATGAAATCCCTGTCCCAAGTAGCTCTGGGACCATGGGGAAGTGAGGTCTGTGTCTCAGGAGAGGGCTTCAAAGCACTGAAACAGCATCGGGACCTCAGCAGCTGCAGCTTGACCGTAGCCCGAGCCTGACCTTCAATTAAGCCTTATAGATGGAGCGATCAGTACAAGTGATGACTTTTCCAAGAGTTGTCAGCCATGTCCCAACCCGTTCCCCCCACGCACTGGAAATTCACTTCCATCCAGACCAAGGCATCTGTGCGGATGCAAAGATGCGTTTGTCTTTGCATCCCTGAATGCTCCCCACCTGCATCTGAATGTTTGCTGGACCTGGATGTCGTGGGAGGGACAAATGTGTAATAATGACACTTCTTGCGGGTGCAATGTCTTGGGGAATCGTAGATTTCCTATCAATTAAGGCAGATCAAGAGCCTGATGCCTCAGTTTCCCTTTCTGTGGAGTAAGATGGGTGATAGCTGCCTTGAAAGGAAGGAGGTCTGTTAGGTGGAGCTTATTGTTGTTATGGATCCTGTCCCATTCCTGCCTAGTTAGGAGCAGCCCACAGGACATGTGCTAATACATGAACAGTGCCCTGGATCACACCAGGGCATTGTTCTTCCAGGCAGCAGTCTCTCTAGCCCAGGGACAGGCAATTATTTCAGGCGGAGGGCTGCTTACTGAGTTTTGGCAAGCCATCAAGAGCCACATGATAGGCAGCCAGGAGCAGATAAATATTAATTTTCTAAATATTTTAGGGGCCCCGCAGGTCAGATAGAATGGCCTGGCAGGCTACATCCAGCCCATAGGCTGCATTTTGCCCACCCCTGCTCTAGCCTCATGCCTCTAGTTTCTAATACCCTGGTTGGCACCACAGCCATCTCCACCAGGGTCAAACAATCCAAGTTGCAAATGCCTCACTTAAGAGGGGCTATGTTGTCCCAAAGATTGGTCCATTGCTTTGAGCCAGGTGGGTGGCATCAAAACCATTTCCTCTGTGTGTGTGTGCGCGCTTGACTTTAATTCATTAAAAAAATCTGAAAAGGAAATAATAATTTTTTTTAAAGTATCAGGCTTGAGCACCACAGTCACGTCAGCGCTGTGCAGGGCTTGCTTGGGGCACTTCAGTCTGAACTTTGCCTTTTGAAGCTGAGTCAAATCTTTCCCACAGATACATGATCATAGCATAACAGACACCTGCAGCTGTGTGCATTAATAAATGCGCATGGGCTCTGTGTTACCACCTTCACAGCCTGCCGGTGTGCAGTCCACCACCGGACAAAACCGACAGCTGCATGTTCATTGATAAGTGAGGGCTCAAGAAGAAATCCATGAACCTGAGGACTTGCTGAGTATACAAGTAGGGCAATGCTACTTTAAATAGTTGCTGAGCTCTCTACTGGTGCTCGATCACTGCGTTCTGTATTCTGCTATGAGAACCGAAGCTCAATTGCACCCAGATGGGAGGTTTTGCATAGTATTTTTGTTCATCTTGCAAACAAGGCCTCAGAACTGCCATTCCCGCGGCCGTCTCTTTCTGCAGCAGCTGCTGAGTCTAACCACTGTGGAGAAGAGACTTTCTCTGCACTGATCTGATTTAATAGGAAGTGAATGGTTTGAAAAGAAAACTGCCAGACCTCCAGGGAGACAAATTATCCCCTCTCGTCAGAAATGGTTTATGTACAAAGCTGCTTCCTCGCGTGGCTCAGAGAATACGAAGTACTTGGTGGCTGTCTTGTTGGAAGTAAATCAGGCCCATTAGCTGGGCCGTGTTAAGCTGAGGAGAGCTAGAGGGCTGCAGCATCCAGTGCTCGTGAGTGGTAGATTGTCCAGAGGCTAAATATTAAGGCCACTGTTATCTGGTGACGGGGACAACATCACCTTTTCTGCGCTTTGCTTCTTGCTGTCTCAGGCAGCTTTTAGGGTGTCCTCCCATACCTACCAAGTCATAAATAAAAAGGGGTCATGACTCCTTTACCGTACTCACAATGCTCAGGTGAGAAAGCAGGGTAGGGATTCCTGGTTTTAATTTCCAGCTGTGCCCTGAAGTCAGGTGGTGATTTCAACTAAGCATGCACTCTGCAGGGAGTCGAAGGCTGTCTGTGCCTCGGTTTTCCCATGTGTGAAATGGGGATAGCGATACTGTCCCGCCCCACACAGAGGGCTAAATAAGCACTTCAAGATCTGGGGGTTGAAAGACAGTGAGGAAATGCCAAGTAATGCTGTCATGCAAGGAGTTCAAGGACAAGGTGGTGATACATGGGGGGACTCTGGGGTTTGCCTTGTAAGGAAACGGTCTTTGGCTAAGTAATGCAGTGGCACAAACCCCGGACCTCTCATCTTTTAAGTGCTTGGGGACAGGAGACCGTCTCTTTATGGTGCGTTTGTATAGCACCTTGCATGAAAGAGCAGAGCTCCCTGCTTCCAGCCTCTAGGTGCTAGCACTCAGAAGGCAGTCATAGTTTCATAGTATTTAGAAGGGACCTGAATAGATCATCTAGTGTAACCCCCCGCCACTGGTTGGAGCACATGCTGGGATCACACGACCCCAGACAGTGTTCATCCAACCTCTTTTTGAATTTTCCCAAGGTAGAAGCGAGGACCACTTCCCTAGGAAGTGCACCTGATGCCTGGGCCTGTCACTAGCTCTTTGCTTAGAACTGAATTTCACCTTGGATGGCGGCACAACAGGTTGTATGCTGCATTTGTCAGATCAAACTCAGGTAGCCACGCACCCATTTCCCGGGCTCTGAGCATGGAGTGGGGCTCCATCTGGGCCTGCTCAGAGCTGGGGAGCAAGGCTGAGGCAGCGGCCTCTCTCTGCTCTCTTTCTGCAGCAGATGGTTGAGATTACAAAAAAAAGAAAGAAGAAGAAAATTTGTAAAAGCTTCCTGTTCCTCAGCGAATGCAGAAGCCCGCCCTTTCTACTGGGGTTCCCAGAGGTGGCTGCTGCAGCTGTTCCACCCACGCCCCATCCCATCCGCCCCCAAAAACAAAACCAGAACCATTTCAAGGGATTTACACATTCTCAAGTGTTTGGCATTGAGTGCGGGGGCTGGGCTGGAGGTTGCAGCAGCAGATTTCCCCTTGTTACAACCTCGGCAAGTGAAAAAAGTGGCATCTGCTGCAGCTCAGCGCCAGCATGAGGGGGTGTCCTGTCTAGACATGGATGGGGTTACCCCCCGGGGGAAGTTTGTTACAGTTCTGCAGAAGCACCGAGTCACCCGAGTGTGATGGGTGCAGAACATATTTGTAGACAGTCATGCCCCAAAGCTGCTTAGAGTTATGCTGAAGGAGACAATCAGGCCGGGAAAAGACAAGTATCACTGAGTTGGTGCTTGATCATGGGCAAGTCAAAGCCAGGAACATAACCCAGGACTAGTGCTGACACCTCTGTCCAGAGGCAATGCTGCCAGCACAAGCCAAGGGCCAAAGAAGGAATGTGATCCAAATCTCCTTATAAGCATCATGTTCTCCGACACCCCCAGACCTGAATCTGAGCCTGGCCTCTTGGGGAATCAGAGTCCTTGAGCACCTTCATTCAGCCACTGACGGAAACTAGTGATGCCCTTTTCCGCAGGGAGCATCCTCTTTAGGAGAAGAGCCAGGGAGATGCTCAAAGCATTGCTACCCTCCAACAGAGGCTCAGCTGCTTCTCTGTGAAATGAGGTGGTGGGCTCTCAGCCTACACCCTAGGGTCTAAATCACAAAACCAACTTCCATCATTTTGTGTCTACCTGGGTTCTGGCAGCCAGAGCTGATAACGTTTGGCCTTCGCCATGCTGCAGTCAGGAAATCCCCTCAACACAATGCGCTGAGAAGAATCTCCACCAGCTACATGAACAAGACAATGTTTTATACCCGCTCCCCTCCTGCCCCCACCCCTGATCACTATGCAATGGAGCGTAGTAGCATTCCCCTGACCTTACAGATGAAAGATGGGAGATCTTCTTCATGCCAAAGTGCTTTAAAACTAGGAGACCCGGACATAAGGCTTCTGCTGCAATCCCATCTGGACAGATCTAAGATGAAGCAGTGTCTTCCAGATGACTTCACAAACAAAATGCGGAGGGCAAAACAGCCATTCCCTGCAGCATGCATTTGACTGCTTGCCTGACTGCCTGCGCCACGTCCGTATTCCCTTTGCAAGCACAGCCAGCGAGGACAACCCTTGTGTTGCGAACTGGCCCTCAGGGTCCTTCTAGGACAGGCGCTGCTGGGGTCTGTTCTGTGGGACAAGGAGGAGGAAGAAGCATATCAGAGACAATGAATGGTGCAGTATGATGAATGAAGAATTCAAGGTGGGGAAAAAACTGCTGTCTGACAAATGTCCCCAGAATGGATTTTTTTCTACCCGAGGCCATGATGCAACTAAACATGTGTCCATTGGACTGTCACCCTCTGCCCCAGGGGCAGTGTGCCCCTGGCAATGTGCATTAAGGGGTGTTTTTTCCCCATATCAGGTACTGACTGGAAATGGATACAGGCTAGTGGACTGAAAAAATAACTCTTCCCATCCACCAAACATAACTGGCCTCAGAAATCACCTGTGGAACAGCCTGCCACAGGATAGTAGCTCACCTTCATTAAAAATAAAAACCAGGTATGAAAGCAAATCCATTCTCAAGTATAGTAACAAGGATGACTTATTCATAAGGGATATGGGGACTCTCATTATTCAAGACACTGGCCAACTGCTGACTGCTTGGGGTTAGGAGGAGAAACATCCTCTGCTGGTAGATTATTCCATTGTAGTCCATTGTGAGATGACAAAGTATTACCTGAGTGGGACCATAAAGTCCACCTGGAGATGCCGGTATGCTGAAACTAAGCCAAAAGCTTCCTTCTCCACCTGCAGAGACAGTCGATTCTTTCCCCTCCCAAGACCCCCAGACAGCTTTTTCCATTAGCATTCAAGGCAGTTTTGCTCCAGCACTGAGGAAGTACATCCAGAGTCTGCATTTCACAGCAATAGCATGAAGCTGAGACATGCGTCTGTGGTAAGACATGGTCTTTTGAAATTGGATACCATTGGGGCTGTAATGTCCCGTTTTCTCTGCGCTAACATCCCCGGTTTGGTTTTCCCGTCTGCTTTCTTGGCGGCCTGCAAGTTGGCAATTCACATCTGGCTTTTTTCTTTTGGTGAGTTGGTTGGTTTTTTTCCCCCCTCTCCTTCATGGGCTCAGCTGTATTTCCTTGTTCTGATTCCATGCAAAATGACCTAGAAAACTAATTCTTTTTAAACCATAGACTCCATCATGAGAAGGAAAAGGGGAAAGAAGAAAAGGGCATATTGAAATAATTTTCCAGCATGCAAAAGCAGCAATCTGCTAAAGCACACATTTTGAATCTTTCTTGCCTCTTATTTTTTTGGCCTCAGAAATCCAGTGGCAATGTCTTGATAGACAAGTATTTCCTTAATCAAGATGGCCATGTGACCTCTATTAGAGCAGAGGATTTGGGCAAGTCTTTGATATGTAGATATGTAGATAAACTCAGGAAAACATAAGGGACTTTTTACATGCTCCCTAAAATCCACAAACAAGGGAACCCTGGCAGACCTATCATATCCAAACATGGGACCCTAACTGAGGAAATATCAGGTTTTGTTGAATCCATCCTAAAACCGCTTGTCACCCACAGAGCAAGTTTTGTCCAAGACACCACAGACTTGCTACGGAAACTTAAAAACATAGACCACCTTCCCAGCAACACACTCCTAGCCACCATGGACGTTACCA
>NW_005842655.1:13320-39277 GCF_000455745.1 Alligator sinensis | reverse complement strand
GCTCCACTTCATCAACCTGCTGGATACTAGAGATCAGGGACTAAACATAGACATTGGATTTTTGATACATTATAATCTGCCTGGCAACTGACTCCCCGCCCAGCCCAGCCCCTGGCTTCTTTACCTTTCATCCCATCCAGGAAGAGCACACACCGACTGCTGCAGCTTCCTGAGCCTGACGAAGGGTTTTTGAACCCGAAAGCTTGCTTAATAACTATTCTCCAACCATTTGGGTTGGTCTAATAAAAGATATCAAATTCACCCAAGGAACCTTGTCTGCCTATATCCTTAGACCAACACGGCTACAACCTAAACCCCTGTAAGCTCTGGAAATGTTTTCATTCACCAAAGAAAAATAGCCATACACCCAGGCTTGTCTGAAAGGGCCGGTCTTCATTTGTTGCGCTTAAAAAAGATAAAGCCCCTTTTGATATTTGGAGGGAGCAACAGCAGCAGACATGGCCAAAGCTATTATTTTTATTGCACATGCTGTAATCTTTTCCCAGTGACTGAGCAGAATCTCCTAGTATTAGTAAATCCATCCAGGTACAGGTAATTTTTTGCTCTTAAGGCCTGAACTCAATACACTGAATCCCTACTCCCCAGAGCATGGGCCCAACATGAAGCTTATAGATGCTATTTTAATCCACTTTTTAATCCACCTTTCACTTTTCCCCCATGCATAGCTCTTTCTAAAGCCATCAGAGCCATCCAGGGCTGCATTTCCCAAAGCTGGGATTCCCAGTTACATGTTAGGAGGGTCTAGCAAAGCATCAGATACAACTTGGAAGACTCAAGCTTCACCCAACAGCATCATAAGACAGCCTCCGTCTTCTCCCTTCCTTTGCTGTTTTGGCTTCAAGCTTTAGAGAATCGATGACCAAGTGAAAAAAAATAGGGAAAAAAAGCTCTCTTTTTGCGGGCTCTGGAAAACAATCGGAATGGCAGCATCTTTCTTTCATTTCCGGTTTGCTCAGTGTACAGTCAGCGCAGCAGTGAGACTCAGCCGAGTGCTGCCGCCTTCGCTTGTCTACCTGGCAGTCTGCAACCCACACACACGGCGTGCGTGGACTTTTGGTGGGACTGTTGGAGGGAGCCAGCACTGAGCTGCACAAACTAGAAAAAGGCGAGGTGTTGGGTGCGACTAGCTGGCTTATATCCTTGGCAACTCTAGGATACAAAACTGAACTAAAAACAACCTCCTCTTTTAAAGGCAGGGTGGTCCGAGTCAAACCGCTTTCCACAGGCTCAGGAACCCTTAAGGCGCAGACAAAAGTGACAATTTTTGCCTGATCTGGCCCCTGAAAGTACTCTACAGCTGTGACCAAACAGAAGTGCATGGCTGCCGAGTGCTTTAAAAGGGCCTGACCTGATTCAACAAAAATCTAGAGCCTCATCAGATAAAGACATTTTGAAACAAAGCACCTTCAGTAACTTCTGTCTGTGCTGCCTCCTAGCTCCAGCACTGTTTTCAGAATGGGAGGGGGGGAAAGGGAGCAGACAGTTCAGTCTGGGGTTTTTCAGCCAGCACTAGAGGATGGGGCAAGTGTATTGGACCCCCTCTGAGGTGGGGCAGGGCTCCAATCCACCCTCCCCACTTTCTAGTGCTGCCTGGGAGCCCCCAGAACGAGCTCCCTCCACTCCCTTTCCCCCACTCTCATTCAGAAAACAGCCCTAGGGCTGGGAATGGGGAGGGGCATTGCTAGGGGAGAACAGCTGCAGGCTTGCAGCCACTCTAAACAGTAGCTGGATTCCCCAACCCCAGGACCCAACAGTGAACTTCTGTTGGGTCTGGGGGATCATTGTAACTCATAGCGCTTCCTGCAAAGCACCATGAGTTACAATGTGGAGCTACTCTTCTGTCTGCATCTTTAGTTCTATTCCTGGTCTTTGCTGCCAATTTTGGCGAGTCTATGTTTTCCCTACCTACCCTGTGTCCATCTATGCTGCTAGCTTTTAAGAGAAACCACTGTCTCTTGCTGAATGAGTGAGCAATGCCTGGTACAGATGACCCTGATCTGAGCTGAGGCCTCAAGACCCCACGGTAATAATTTGATCAGTCCTCAGTGGCCTTTTTGAAATGACATTAGGATCTATCGTGTTAGAAGGAGCATGTGGCCAGCAGCAGAGAAAGCATCATACATTTAGGCTGTGCCCTCTGGAGAGCAGAGCTAATAGAATGTGGTACCAGTTAGAAATGGCCCAATGAAATAATCTAATCAGCTCCCAAGTGGATGAATTAACTGCCCTGCCAAGAGGAAAACCCTGTCACTGAATTGATTTTTGCAAGGAGAATAGCATGGCAGGGGGCCACCCTCATTGAAGGGAAATGTGATCCAAATGCTATTCCATTCCTGGAGGGCATTTTCAGAGCTGAGAAAAGAACCTCCCATGTAAACAGCACCCACATGTTTGATGCCTCCCTCCCCCCCCCCAGGAGTTACAAGAGGTCCATTTAGCTACTGAGCTCAATGGTGACGTGCACTGAAATACAAAGGGCTGGATGCTGCCCAGATGCTGTCCCTGCTTTTATAAAGGTTTTTTTTCTTCTAGTGGATTGGTCACATTTGGCTATAAAGTCACGCACAGGACACTAAGAAGCCTTCACCAGCCTGTCAGGTTCCTTGTCTTAGGCCCTCATATAGGGAAGCCTCCCATGTCTCATTCATTTCAAACCACCTAAGGAAAGACCCACTCCTGTGTCTGTTAGGAAGCAAGGCCAAGCCTGGCTGTGCTGACAGGGCCATTCAGGCTGACCACTGTTCACCTGACGCTGGTCCATGGTGAGTCTTAATTTGGACACGCTTCGGCTGTCCCATACTTCACCATCTCCTGGTCCTTCTTCGTTTTAGTTCTTTTGCAAAAACCTCTATTGGTTTTTAAATGCAGAATGGTTATGCCCTACTCCCAGCTGTGTGGCATCATTCCTGGATATTACTGATCTTGGATTTGCTTGACAGTTCTTGTCTCTACCTGCATCCTCAGAAGGCTTAGCTCTCTCCATAAGGCTACACCCCTGGACTGAGCAGCACGCATCTTAAGTGAATGCACAAATGACAAACCAGTTAATTGTTTTCTCATCAGTCTAGTCAGAAACCACCCTCTGTAGGACTGGAGAAGCCATATGGTGACTCAGGGGATTGCTAATAGCTTACCTTTAATCCAGGCTTTGCTTTTGAACCGCAGTTCACTCCTTCCAACACAGCCAAATAGCGACTAAAAGCCATTAGCCACTGAAAGTTCTCCTGATAAGATTCAAGGTCTCAAGTCCAGCTCCTAGGAAACACAGATGCCCAATCACAAAATCTTGAATACACCTGATGCTATTTGTCCCTCTTGTGCATGGAGGGCTGTGCCTTGGCAGAGATCTGGGCCAATGGATAATGCTCTTTGTGGCGGGCCAGTAGGGGGGCACTCCTGCGTTGAGTCGCCCACCTCCCTGCGCCCGACCACCTTCCAGGCTCCGAGTGCCTCCCTTGGGGTGCCTCCCGTCCGGCCGACCCCTTCCCTGGAGCACCCCCGCTAGCCTGGGGTTCCCGCTGCCACCATCCAAGGCTCTGGACTCACTTCTGGCTCTGCGCACCTTGGAGAACACAGGCCTGATCATCCAATGGGTGCTAGACCCAATACAGGCACTTGGGGCACTTCCCCAAGTCAGGGGCTTATTAGGAAGCCTCCCTTAGTCCACAGACCTAAGGGGCCTCCTTGGCGTAATTTAGACCCACCCCTCAATAAGTCTCCCACACCGGTCTCAAAGGAGAACTTTATCGATGACAGGGTGTAGGGCAGAAATAGGGTAAAAGGTAGAGCAATATCAAGAAATCTTACAGGAATATCAGAGGAATCCCATAGAGCAAACCAGGGTGGCTGAGGTAGCCGTTTCAACACGCATCTGAGTTACTGAAGCTAAATATCTAATCGGATCTCTAGTAGCTTACTCACTCACATCGTCCAGAGGTGGTTGTTGTTTCCTCTGGAGGCAGGGCACTCTTGGAGCATGCGGTGATGAGGAGAGAGCCAGGTTCAGATTCCCCTGGATGACCGCATGGCTAATGGCTGCTCTTCTTCCTGGCCCAGGCCTTTTTATAACCTCTCTGACCTCAGCAGCCGGTCCAACCGAAGCTGCCAATACTGGCTACAAACCGACCAATCTACAAAGCATCCCTGGCTACCTAGGCCCGCACGCAGGGCCGGGCCTTTCCCCCCCGCCGCCCCGCCCAGGTGACCAGAGCATCGCCTCCCAGGCGCCAGGCTTTTGTCATGCAGACAAGGTGGGAGATCCCCGCCCTGAGGGATTCAACCGCAGCCTCTCAGGCTGGCTGAGACAGATCTCTGGAGAGGGGCACCGACAGTGGCATTTCTGCTACACTCTTGTCTTATGAGATGTTCCCCACCACCCCTGGACAGAACAATTTCAGCCCATGGATGAGGGAAAGTACAGAGTGAGCTTTGCCACGGCTTGACTAGAGGAGTGGTTCTCAACCTTGCTAGCCTCAAGGCACCCACCATAACTTTTCTGAATGTAGCAGCACTCTGGGGTGCTGGTTGAGGCTTATCAAGGGTAGACTCTACATTCAAAAAAGTTATGGATAACTGCCTTGAGGCTAAGACGATTGAAAACCGCTTTTCTACCTAGTGCTGGGGAGGGTGGCAGGGACTGTCCCTCACCCTGCTGTGCTCAGCTCTGTCCACCACCTTCCCCTTGCCTCCACCCTGGGCCCATGCCAGAGGGGGGAAAGGGTGGTTCCTGCAACTGAGGCTGCTCCCTTGGGGTCGTGCAAGCATGTGACGGGAGCCATCTGCCCCCAGGGTCCCTCCTACTGGTCCTGGGAGCGTGGGAGAAGCTGAAAAGAGTTGTTCCATCCACATGTCCACCCACCCACACCAGAAAAAACTGCTGCGGGGTGGGTGGGGGGACATGCAGGTGCATCAAAGGGTGGGGGAGGGCAGCAGCAGCAGTCTCCAGAGTAGCAGTGGGGATGCTGATGGTTGCTAGATGTTGCAGTGGGTGTGTGGAGCTGGACTGGCAGGGGAGGAGAGTGCTTTACTCCTCACGCACAAACTGGGTCCTGCAGCACTCCTCAAGCAATCTCACAGCACCCCAGGTGCTGTGGTACCTTGTTTGAGACTTACTGGTCTAGAGGGAGGGTGGACTTGAGAATGGGACTCAAGAGATGAGGATCAGTTGTCAGCTGTGGCAAAAACCTGCGTGGCTTAGTGCAAGGCACCTGCTCTTTTTGTGAATGTATAAGTGGGGGTAATCATCCTCATTGCTTTCCCCCACTCTTTGGCTAGTTTATCTGCTTGAATTGCAACCTCTTTTGAGCATGGGTTCTGGAGACTGTCTAATCCAATGTGGGGCTTGCTCTTACCTGGATTCTAGGTAGTAACAGCATAAAAATAGTTGGGACATTAAAAAAATTCTCCCTGCTCCTGCCCACCCTACACACTGATTTCTGATCACTGTAAGATAGGAAATGTCTTGGAATGATTGTGATTTTAAAATGAAAATAATTCTCAATGCAGATGCCAGAAGAATAAGCCCAAGTTATCCCGCTGACCATTTAACTGTGTGTAGGGCTAGCTAAGTGTCACCAAGCTAGTTTCCTTGATGATATTTTTTTGAACCAGGGGTTATTCTACTAGCCACCATATTGATCTTTGCCCTGTAAATGTCCATCAAGGCTTTTGCATCACTGAAGCCCATGTATCTGATCTTTGCTTTTGCTCTGTTTTCTCTTGCATGTACCTCAATCAGAGGCAGGCTGAGTTGTTCACGTTGAGACAATCCATCTGCAGCCAGTCACCCCATTTCATGGTCAAACATCTGCTGGGAATCCTTTTTAGCTATGTCTAGAGCAGCCATGAAAGCTAATGTGTCCAAGCAGGTTCCTTTTCATGTTAGTCACAAACAGACTTGTACTACATCAGTTCTTACAGGCTCACCTCATTTTGGGATCCTGGGTTGTTAGGCTTTTTATAGCCTTGCTGCTCTACTGACTGAGTGATGGGCTTTGGCATCATAGAAAATTAGCGTTGGAAGGGACCTCAGGAGGTCATCTAGTTTAACCCCCTGCTCAAAGCAGGTCCACACCCAACTAGATCATTCCAGCTAAGTCTTTGTCTAGCCGGGTCTCGAAAACCTCCAAGTCCATCACCTCTCTGGGTAACCTGCTCCAGTGTTTTACTACCCTCCTAGAGAGAAAATTCTTCCTAATATCTAAACTAAACTTCCTTTGCTGAAACTTGAGACCATTGCTCTTTGTCCTGTCATCTGCCACCGCTGAGACAGCCCAGCTCCACCCTCTTTGCAACCACTCGTCAGGTAGTTGAAGGCTGCTATTAAATCCCCTCTCAGTCTTCTCTTCTCCAGACTAAAAACCCCAGTTGCTTCAGCCTGTCCTCAGAAGTCGTGTGCCCTAGCCCTTAACCATTTTTGTTGCCCTCCGCTGGATTCTCTCCAATTTTTCCACATCCTTTCTGTGAGGGGCCCAAAACTGGACACAGTATTGCAGATGTGACCTCACCAGCACCAAAAGGAGGGGAAGAATCACTTTCCTCGTTCTGCTGGCAATGCTCCAACTAATGCAGCCCAGTGTGCTGTTATTATTCTTCTTGGCAACAAGGGCACTGTTGGCTCATATTCAGTATATTGTCCACTGTCACCGCCAGGACCTTTTCTACAGAGCTGCTGCTTAGCCAGTTGGTCTCCAACCTCTACCAGTGCATGGGATTGTTCCATCCTAAGTGCAGGACTTTGCACTTGCCCTTATTGAACCTCATGAGATTTATTTTGGTTCAATTCTCCAATTCACTGAGGTCTTTCTGAATCCTAGCCCTACCTTCCAGTGTATCTATTACTCCTCCCATCTTGGTGTCATCTGCAAACTTGCTGAGGGTGCGCTCCATCCCATCTTCCAGGTCATTGATGAAGATACTGAACAAAACAGGTCCCAGGACTGACCTCTGGGGCACTCCACTTAATACTGGCTGCCAGCTAGGCATGGAGCCATTGACTCTGAGCCTGATGATCCAGCCAGTTTTCCATCCACCTTACAGACCATTCACCAACCCATACTTACTTATCTTGCTTGCAAGAATCCTGTGGGAGACTGTATCAAAGGCCTTGCTAAAGTCAGGGTATATCATGTCCACTGCTCTTCCTGCATCCACAGAGCCAGTCATCTCATCATAGAAGACAATCAGGTTGGCCAGGCATGACTTGTCCTTGATGAATCCATGCTGACTGTTCCGAATTACCTTCTTGGAATCAGAGAATCGTAGAAAATGAGGGTTGGAAGGGACCTCAGGAGGTCACACCTAGTCCAACCCCCTGCTCAAAGTGGGACCAATTCCTTCTCCCCCAAGTGCTTAGAAATGGATTCCTTGAGGACCTGCTTCATGATTTTTCTAGGGACTGAGGTGAGGCTGACCAGTCTGTAGTTCCCTAGATCCTCCTTCTTCCCCGTCTTAAATATGGGCACTATATTTGCCCTTTCCAATCCCCAGTTGCCATGAGTTTTCAAAGATGATGGCCAGTGGTTCTGCAATCACATCGGCCAACTCCCTCAGCATCCTCAGGTGCATCCCATCCAGACTCATGGACTTGTACACATCCAGCATTTCTACATAGTCCCTAACCTGTTCTTTTGTCCCTGTTGCTCACCCTCTCCTGAAGCTGCCAGGTGCAGTAGTCTGGGAGCTCACCTTGCCTGTGAAGATTGAGGTGAAAAAGGCATTGAAAAAGGCCTTTTCTACATCATCTGTCACTAGGTTGCCCCCCCCATTTAGTAAAGAACCTACACTTTCCCTGATCTTCCTCTTGTTGCTGATATATTTGTAGAAACCCCTCTCTTCCCTTGCTACCTGCAACTCCAGTTGTGCTTTAGCCTTCCTGATTTCATCCCTGCATGCCCGAGCAATGCTCTTATACTCCTCCCTAGTTATTTGTCCAAGTTTCCACTTCTTGTAAGGTTCCTTTTTTGTGTTTTAGCTCACTGAAGAGTTCCCTGCTAAGCCAAGCTGGTCTTCTGCCATACTTTCTCATCTTCCTGCGCATCAGGATAGTTTGTTCCTGCACCCTTAGTAAGGTTTCTTTAAAGAACAGTCATCTCCTGAACTTCTTTTCCCCTCTGACAGGCTTCCCAGGGGATCCTGCCCATCAGTTCCCTGAGTGAGTTGAAGTCTGCTTTTCTGAAGCCCAGGGTCCTTACTCTGCTGTTCTCCTTCCTTCCTTTCCTCAGGATCCTGGACTCAATCATCATATGGTCAGTGCTTCCCTAGTTGCTATCAGCTTCTACATCCCCCACCAATTCTTCCCCGTTTGTGAGCAGCAGGTCAAGAAGAGCACAGCCCTTAGTTGGCCACTCCAGCACTTGCACCAGGAACTTGTCCCCAGCACTCTCCAAAAATGTCCTGAATTGCCTGCACACTGCTGTATTGCCCTCCCAGCAGTTGTCAGAGTGACTGAAGTCTCCCATGAGAACCAGGACCTGTGATCAGGAAACTTGCACTACCTGTTTGAAGAAAGCCTCATCCTCCTGGTCTGGTGGTCTATAGCAGATGCCCACCACAACATCACCCTTGGTGCTCTCTCCTCTAACCTTAACCCAGAGACTTTCAACAGGCCTGTCCCCAGTTTCATACTGGAGCTCTGAGCAATCCTACAGCTCTTCTACATAAAGCACAACTCTTCTCCCCTGTCTTGTCCTTCCTGGACAGTTTGTACCCATCCACAACAGCGCTCCAGTCATGCAAGCTCCCACCAAATCTCTGTTATTCCAGTCATATCATAGTTCTAGGACTGCAAGGACTTCCCATTCTTTCTGCTCGTTTCTTTTTAGTGATAACTTTCATAGCCATGTCAAGCAACCGGCATCACGCTTTAGTTTTTGGGACTGGCCTTTAAGGGTAGAAGTGCTAAAACCTGAGTGGGAGCAAGGTGCAAGACAGCTTTCATTTCTGCTTTGCTTTATTACAAGGAGAACATGGATCACCAGACCACGAGAGTGTAACTAATTGCTAGACAATAAGTCCAGGGTTTTTAGAGCATCTTTGGTCTGAGAACCTCAAAGCTTTTCATAAATTTGAATGCCCAACTTCAGAGAGAGCATGAGGGTCCATAGCAGTGCCCCTTGTTTAACTGAGATTGTGTGGCGAGATCTTAGGAAAGCCAAGAATAAAACCCAGGTGCCCTGACAGAGACCGCTCCCCCCAGCTCCAAGCACTTGCTACAGTTCCCACTCCTCCAGCGACTCGGTAGTTCTGCTTTTCCCAGTGTGGACTTGCTGTCTCGTTCTCTCAACAGACATGCTGCCAGCCCTGCCCATGGATCTCAAAGGGGAGCCCGGACCACCAGGGAAGCCAGGCCCACGAGGCCCTCCAGGACCACCAGGATACCCAGGAAAACCAGGCACCGGGAAACCAGGAATGCACGGCCAGCCAGGCCCTGCAGGGCCCCCTGGGTTTTCTGGTATTGGGAAACCAGGCATCCCAGGGCTCCCAGGAAAGGCGGGTATGAAAGGGATGCCTGGCTTGAAAGGTGAACCTGGCATGCGGGGAGAGCAAGGGCCACGGGGGCTGCCAGGGCCACCGGGTCTGCCTGGACCAGCAGGCATCTCAGTCAATGGTAAACCAGGCCTACAAGGGGCTCCAGGGCAACCTGGCTTTAGGGGTGAACCGGGACCGAAAGGGGAGCCGGGCCTTCGTGGGGAGCGTGGCATGAAAGGTGAAAATGGAGTTGGGAAGCCAGGGTTGCCAGGGCCCAGGGGGAACGGCGGGCCACCTGGTCCTGCTGGCCCACCAGGGTCTGTGGGCAATGGAAAACCAGGACTTGATGGCTTGCCAGGTGCTCCTGGGGAAAAGGGTGACATGGGCCCACATGGTCCACCTGGGATCAATGGGGAACCGGGGCTAATTGGGCCACGGGGCCTGCCAGGTGTGGACGGAATAGGCATCCCAGGGGTTGCTGGCATACCAGGGCTGCAAGGCCCCTTGGGGCCAAAGGGAGAACCCGGCATCCGTGGCCTCCCTGGTTTACCAGGGGCTACAGGCTACGGGAAACCGGGGCTGCCCGGCTTAAAAGGAGACCGCGGGCAGCCGGGGGTCCCAGGTGTGATTGGTGACAAAGGGGAGCCAGGCATAGATGGGGAGCCAGGAGACCAGGGGCCACCAGGCATCATAGGACCCCCAGGGCCCCCGGGGTCCATGGGCTTGCCAGGTAAACATGGGCTCATGGGCCCTAAAGGTGACGCCGGGCCCCCGGGGGCCCCAGGCATGCCAGGGATACGTGGAGACCAAGGGCCAAATGGTTTTGCAGGGAAACCAGGGATACCAGGAGAGAGAGGCTTGCCGGGTTCACATGGGCCACCGGGCCCAATGGGCCCAAAAGGGGAACCAGGGTTCATAGGGCTCCCTGGGGTACCTGGGTTAACAGGGGGGCCTGGCCCTAAGGGGGAGGGTGGGATTCCAGGGCAGCCGGGCCTGAGGGGCCCATCTGGTATTCCAGGTCTACAGGGCCCTGCGGGGCCGATGGGGCCTCAGGGTTTACCAGGGCTGAAAGGGGAACCAGGTCACCCAGGCCCTCCGGGAGAGGGGAAAGTGGGTGGGCCGGGTATCGCAGGGCCCGTTGGCCCACCTGGAATGCCAGGGAACCCCGGATTACATGGGCCTCCTGGGCCTCCCGGGCCCCCTGGCCCCCCCGGGGCACCAGGGGTGTTTGACGAGACAGGCATTGCTGGGCTCCATTTGCCAGACGGTGGCGTGGAAGGGGCTGTGCTGGGGAACGGCAAGCCAGGGAAGCCGCAGTATGGCCGAGGAGAGCTCTCTGCCCGAATAGCACCAGCATTCACGGCCATCCTGACCTCGCCATTCCCGGCATCCGGCATGCCGGTCAAATTTGACAGGACTTTGTATAACGGGCACAACGGCTACAATGCAGCTACTGGGATATTTACCTGTCCCATCTCTGGCATCTATTACTTTGCCTACCACGTGCATGTCAAAGGGACTAACGTCTGGGTGGCGCTGTACAAGAACAACGTACCTGCCACATACACCTACGATGAGTACAAAAAAGGCTACCTGGACCAAGCCTCGGGCAGCGCTGTGCTTGAACTCAAAGAGAACGACCAAGTCTGGGTGCAAATGCCTTCGGACCAAGCCAACGGGTTGTACTCCACAGAATACATCCACTCCTCCTTCTCTGGGTTCCTGCTTTGCCCCACATAACGGCTATTGGGTGCATTTCTTTTATACCCACTTTAGCCATAAACTGTCTTAATTTTTTTATTAAAAAAAAAGAAAAACAAAATAAAATAAAATTAATGCAAAAAAGAAAAATCACTGGGAAGAACGTGCCCATCGTTGGCACGGGACCTTGCTTCACGCTGTTTGATCAATGAGTCAAGAGGATAATCAGAAAGATGTTTTCTTGCTTTTTTTCTGTTTTTTGGGGGAGGGTAATGGCAAAGTGGAATAAACTTTACCCTAGCGACTGCACATCAAACTAGCATGGGATGGCAAGGACCTAGGCATGCAACGCGATTGTTCTGTAATCCAGAGTAGGTAAACTGAAGGAACTAGAGCCTTTTTTTTTGGTTTATAACCTTTTCCCATTTTGAGTTAAATAAAGACAGCGATTTTAATTGTTAGTGTACACTTTAGCCAGCAAAAAGGTCCTATGCACTCAACCCAAATCTATGTAGAAGCAGTGCCACGATGGATTGAAATATCTTCCTCCTAATGCACCACTGGCCCAAGTTTCAGTCTTATTCATACTTTTCTTTTTTATTTTTAAGATTGTGCTTTGAGGCAGTCTCTCTGATTTAATCAGGAGTCAGCGCGGGTTGATTTTTAGTCATCAAATGTGTAACACATTGCATAAGCACCTTTATATAATAAGTAAATAATTATTATTTAAAAAAAACCCTGTCTTTAGGAATAATACCACCATGTCAATGGTGTCTGGAAAAAGGACAAACAATTCCACACCCATTCAGGGAATTTAGGACCCCTGTGATGATCTAATGTTCCTCCATCTTGTGTTAATTTATCATGGGCAGGTCAAAGGGCTGGTTCTATCCTGTATATTTCTTTTTAGCCCAAAGACTTGCTTGGTGTTGTGAACACATTATTATCTGACAATCCAAAGATGGCACTGCAAGCATGGCTTACAATGCTTCTAGTCTGAGTTAATGGAAAGCTTCACGATGCTTTCTTGAATGTGCCATTTATGGACAACTTGTTCTTAATGTCTCTGTTTCAGGAAACAAATGTTCATGTTGGTATTTTTTTCTCTTCTCTGAGGACCTTTTAATTAAAAAAAGAGTGTTCACTCTGTCTTTCCATTCAATCATTTTACAATGGTGCTATTACCTACTTATGATGTTATTTACAAGTATAGTGCAATATGTATCTTTAAAGGTGCAGCATTCTGCATGCCAACTTCTGTGATTTAGTGCGGGGGGGGGGGGAATAATTTCCTGTTTGTCCTGTTGTTACCGCTTTGTCTCGATAATGCTTGAAATGTCACCAGTCTGAATATGGGATATAAGGCTTTGGAAATGGTGTGCACAGGTACTGACCACTTGGCGACTCTGCCCTTCGTTTAGGGGAACAATTGAGCCCTCTTGCTCTGTGGCTTGCCTGAAGATACACTAGAAATGAGCCCATGCAATTAGGCATTTCTAAAGTGATTCTTCCAAACCCAGGCAGACACAATGTCACCAAAGTTAAGCCACGCATAATATATTAAATCCCTTTCTGCAAAGACCTGTGACTAAGAGCTGAAGCTCAATCAATCAGCAGCTCAGCAACCAAGATTCTCAAATGTCCATGATGCCCATTGTAAGGAAAAACAGTAAGAACATGACTTGCTATTGTTCTCCAGATTTGTTGTAAAGATATTTAAACATAGATTTTCTATCTTTTTTTTAACTTACCCACATTTGTGTCTCTTGCCATCCAGGGCTTCAGGTTTGTTGTTTTTTTTAAATAAACTTCCCCATCTGTGAAAATAAGAAACAAAAATAAGAAAGCTATAGAGGAAAAGAAAAAAAAACAACAGAATTCTATAGTTAAATATTCCAGCTGCTACACTGCTGGAAATTGGGTCTCCCTCACTTTGGTTTCAGTTTTTATTCAGATTTACAGCTGCAGATTGTGAAGCAAAGGAGCTTTGTAAACAGACAAACACAGACCTGGTAAATCCATCAGGAGGTTCTGATTCCTAAAGGCAGGGGAAGGTCAGAGCCCTTCATGGACCAGATCGTAGTTCTTTGATTTCCCGTCAGGAAAAGGAGCCATAAAAAACAAGGAAACAAGTAAACTTAAAAGAAATGGAGCTCAGATGTTTTCTTCACATCCACGCTTGGGAAGAGGATGCTGGAATGGGGCTCATCTCTCCTTTATTTAAGTATATTTTCCTGTGGAGAACAGCAGTGAACTCAAGTTTATAAGGCATCAGACCCCTTTCGTTTCAGAGCAGTGGTGTTTCGCTGCTTTCACCGAGTCACGCTGCCAGAGGCAGAGATGGTAACACACGTAACGCTACCTGCGGTTAGGGTAAGGGAGCTTCCATGTACTCAAGCTTACTCTCAAGGGTGGAAGTTTATGCCTGTTACTCAACAAAGCAATTTATTTATACTGTGTTCTAACCTATGTTCAATCCTTTTTTGTTTCGTTTTGTTTTGTTTTGATTCAGTCTTCTGGTTCTGGCTGGCAAAAGTAATGACAAAAATGCACATTTATAATAACCCAACTCTGAAACATTAACTCCGTCAATACTGTAGACTACCGTGTTGCAATTTCACTTTCCCTTCATGTGCAGAGCATAAACCATAATCAACCTTCTGCAGCTATATAACCTGTTACATTTACACAGTAATTGAAAGGCAAAGATATACACGCACATAGAGTTAGGCTAGAAAAACGATGCACAGAATGAAGGGGGTGTTCCAGAAGCCAGATATTGTCAGGAAGGTATTCTTTTTCGGAAGTATTTAGTACATGATGATAATTGCCAGCAGAAGGATTTATTTTCTGTCGTGTGTGTGAGCGCATGAGATTTTGGTTTCAATCGCCAAAAAATAAAAATACGGTTGGGTTGGATGAAGTATGTCTATTTTTAACTATGAAAACTGCATTACAATGTGCATTTTTATATACAAATTCTTACTATTTTTTTTAAGTTTGCCTCTAGTATCTTCATTTCTAACCTAGTATATAGAGGATTTTAGTTTTGTAAATACTTATTACATGCACTGTCTGTCAGTAAAATTGGTTTAAAATGCACTCTTTTCGTTTGTGAGTGGAAACTGGCCTTCTTCAGAACTAAAACTACAGTACTTGATTGTATTGACACAACATCAATAAAACTTATTGTATAAAAGATGGCCCTACCTGGATCTTTGTCCTGTTGCTTGTTTGGATTACAGCATCAGCTTGAGACCTCACCTGAGATCAGAGCCCCAGAGAGTTGGTGGGAGAGGTGGGAGAAAGAAGCCTTTGAATGATGGAAGCTTTGAAGGGGAGACGGGCAGAGGATGGATCATTCTGGATATGCCCTGCTTAAATACTCACCCCCTTAGCACCTGTCTGCCACTGCAAGAGACAGGAGACCAGGCTGGATGGACCTGTGGGCTGACCCAATATGTTCTCAAGTATTCCCATTACACTTACAGGGACTGGAGGCAGAAACAGAGCCCAGGACCAGCCCAGAAGGTCCATATCAGAGCTGGATTGGAACCTGCCTTTCCTGTATCACATTCCAGTGCCTTATTCAGAGGTTATTAAAAGCAGCACTTGTGAGTTATCTTTGTATAAACCTGCCAAATAAGAGATGATCATGACTCCGTGGGTCTCCTCTAGACTGCGGGTACTCCGAGCAGTCTGCAGATCAGAAACATGCCCGGATTGTTGGCCCTGAATGTTCCCCTAGAGTATCCCACCAGGGGGACAAAGAGCATAGCCCACTCTCAATGGTCCATCCAGTGCATGGCTTCTCTGCTGAAACTTTCAGCAAGTGGGGAAAGTCAGTGGCAACGACGGGTTTGATTTTGGCAAGGTAAGCAACTGTCCCCTAAGAACCAGAATTAAATATCTGTATCAGCATGGCCAGCTCTGAGAGTAATAACTTTCATTAGCTGGGTTTTTCATTGTAGCCATGTTGGTCTAAGGCAGGGGAGGGCAATTATTTTGTGCGGAGGGCCGCTTACTGAGTTTTGGCAAGCCATCAAGGGCCACATGACAGGCAGCCAGGGGCAGATAAATATTAATTTTATAAATTTTCTAGGGGCCCCACGGGCCAGACAGAATAGCCTGGTGGACCGCATCTGGCCAGTGGGCTGCATTTTGCCTGCCTCGGTCTAAGGATTAGCATTTCTTATATGACAAGCTTACTCCATAGCACTACAAAAGGAAACACACTGCAACGATTTCTTCTGATTTCAGGGCACTATTTGTTTTGAGGAACTTAAGACAGAAGGAGTTGAAGCCTGGGTTTTCCTCTCCCCTCTCCATCTTTTTTTAATATGCCAAATTTTAAGATTGATAAAAGCAAGCCTAATGCCAGCAAGCAATCTACCACTCACAAGGGGTTTCCCAGTGGGAGAGCAACATGCACGTATAATGTGGGAGATAAGGGAGTTTTGAGTAACAATAGAGATTTCAAATTGGCATGGTCTATACTTCCACCTAGGAAAATCGTATCCTGCCCCCCACCCCCACCAGGGCACAAATTCCAGAACGTATGACGGCAACATTCCCCATTCCCCTTCTTCCCAGTGAGAGAAGCCATGGAGAATTCCATCTAGTATTCTGGTCTAAGTAGCATAACACTCACAAAATTGCAGGAAAAATTGATGACTATGAATATGACTATGATTAGAGGAAATGGTGAAGCTGACTGTACACCAAGTGCTGTCAAAGGCAAAAGTGAAGAAAATGTGAGAGAAAATATTTCTTCCTCTGATCGCTTTCTCTCTGCTTTCTTAATTGGAGAGGTTCCAACGTTTCCAGTTGTAAATGTTCTAAGTTGATGGGTCCCTTCAAAACCTATGAAGCAGAGACAGATCACCTTCAGGGTGTAATTTTTGGTTTATTTGGTCATCTGTAATTAGCTTGGAATGATTGCAGGAGTTAAAATCTTTTCACTGACGGCTCCCCTGTAACTTCTACAAGGCAACACCCTTCACACACACTTCCAGCTCCCAAACAGGGCATGCAGCAGCAACACACCAGATGACTAACACATCAAGTCCCTCTGTTTTAACGTCTTCTCTCCTGCTCTTATAGGACACTCAACAGACATCAGGAGGCACTACTTCAGTCAGGGCAGCCAGGATCTGGAACCAGCTTCCAAAGGAAGTGGTGCTGGCTCCTACCTTAGGGGTTTTTAAAAGGAGGCTTGATAATTACCTAGTTGGGGTCATATGAGCTTAAACTTACCAGGGGTCATATGAGCCCAGTATTCATTCCTGCCCAGGGCAGGAGACCTGACTTGATGATCTGCTCAGGTCCCTTCCGACCCTACATCTATGAACCTATGAACTGTTATTCCCTGCTCATAAAACTATGCCTGGATGGCTACTCTTCTTTTACAACAGATTTTAAGTGTTAAACTTACCCCAAATAAAGCAGAAGTTCCAGCCGCCTAGAAGATGTGCCATTGGCATGGAAGGGCTTTCATTCTTCAGATTCATAGACGTTAGGGGCTGGAAGGGACCTCACGAGATCTTTGGGTCCAGGACCCCTGCAAGAAACACTTTAAGAAACTATAATAAAATAAATCGCAGGCTGTCCCGAAAGAGGAGCAGTAGAAGGGAAAATAGCTGTTAGGTTTTTCTAAGACTTCTATAATTCCAATACATGGCAGCAAATAGAGTGTAAAGCTATAAATGGAATTATGCACCATAATTCTCTGCTGGTGACATCTAAAGTGCAATTATAGTTAAATAAAATCAGTCTGGAAAAGTACTGCCACACGACTGAACTTTGGTGGGTTTACACCCAGCTTAATTTCCCCATCCAGAACAGCTGGGGTTAAACACCAAAATCAGGATTTGCAACTCAGCCAGCAAAGAGATGTTGCCAAGACAGATTCCAGGCCCTTTACCGTAGGCAATCTGGGAAATGCAACTATGACCATTCCCAAACCCCATACTGTAACTGAATCAGCCCCAATTCCTTTGTGTTTCACATGATGAAGGCTAAATGCTCGCTATTCCAGAACACGTAACAAAGCTGACTGCAATGTTACATCAAAGCAGCTTGGGCAAGGGGAAAATCTCTCTGCTCCTGCTGGGTTTCAGTGCACCTTCCCAGGTTTACGTGCAAAGCAGCTGTGGGTGTCACGCCCATGGGGTGCCTTCAAATCAATTATGCTGCAGCTCAGAGGAGGAAAATACAGAGGAAGTTTGATACGCAACAAGTGTGGGCTATCCAAGGGTCATCTTATAGCGGTAAGACAACTATGTCAAATGATGCTAATCACTCTGTCATAAGCACTTATTTAGCCTGACTGCTTCCTTTACTAGGAATCCATAGTCATTAGTGTTTGCAATCTCTGGGAAAACATGTACTGGACACTTGTACCTGCTGACTCAAAAGTCCTCAGCTCTTCACCAGGAGATGTACTGCACTCCTTCATGGAACAGTTCAAGATGCAGAAAGAAACTAAGGCCTGTTGGGCAGGCCTGGATAAGGGGATGCAGAAAACTATCAAGCTGAGACACAGCTGTGCTTATCTCTTCATTGCAACATTTCAGGCACCAACCACTGATGCACAAGGCGCATTACACCCTGCTTCCCCAAACCTGCAATAGCCCGGTGAATGGGTTTCAAGTCCCATTACACTTCAGAGACCCTATATACAGATTTTCCCAACTTGGTTCCAGGCTCACCTCCACTTGAATGGCCACAATTTTTTTTAACCTAGCTACAAAAGACTCCCTAGTAGAAGCACATATAGATTCATAGATGTTAGGGTCGGAAGGGACCTCAATAGATCATCGAGTCTGACCCCCTAAGGGTCGATGATATAAGGAAGGACATCTCTCTGCTCAGGAAGCCTTGGTGGCTATACTGCTAACTGAAGAGGCTGAAGCCAATATATCGCTAGGCACCAGTTATGACACCAACTTATGGAACATAACTCCATTGCGCCAATAATTAGCCACTGTGCTGATGTTTTCCTTAAAAGATACAAAGTGATTTTATTTATTTCCAAGAAAATCAGCTCCTGGCACTTTTTTGGTACGCACTTCAATCCTGAGTTAGAGAAAGCAAGATTCAGTAAACAGAAAGCTTGCCTTAGCTTCACAGTGTCCTTTCAGGTCAGAGAAAAACAAGACAGGTTTAAAAAATATTTGCTTTTTAAAATGTCTTCATTGAAAACAACAGAATCTTAAAGTAAGTACATCATGACACTTCAAATTTTCTGCAAATTTGCAATACAATCCGTGCTAGCAGCAGGCTCGTAATTCCACACATTTATAGGACAAAATATTCCAATTTACAGAAGGAAAATCCAGCAACGCTTCATACACAAGTCTCAAGACTTCAAAGAAACAAAGTACAGGAGAGGTGAGGAACAAATATATTACAACCAGATTTTTCACATGTACCATCAATCTGAAACACAGAAAAACTGTAGGCTGATATCATGCTGGGCAAGAGCCCCATGTTGGCAATGCATTCACTTCCCAGTCTCAATACAAAAATATACATATATATAGAATTACTTTGGAACATTCAGATTTATAAATGTTTCCATATGACGGCTTCCTGCAAACAGGATGTTTGTTTTTTATTTCTCTGTTTTGTTTGGTCTAACGACTTCAGACATTTCACAAACCATTTCGACATGATTCTGCCTGTTTACAAACTCAGATCATCTCCTCTTGCTCCAATTCTGCTAGATGAAGTGCGTACGCTTCCAACTGAAGAACCATGCTGCTTTATTTTCGTTATGGCCTCTGAGTGCACATTTCTTAACAGAGGTACACTCCCCACTGAAACTGCCCTTCCATCTCTTTTTAAATAATTGATTCCACACTGTTAAAGCAGAGTTAAAACCTATTCCCACCAAATTCAGATCTTTACCATTCCCTTGAGGGGAGCAAGATCTGACCCCTATGTACCACTAGGTTTTAACTACATTATCTCATCCCACAGGTGTACTAGCATCCTTGGTAGATGCACTGGATTATGTACAGAATGGGTGTTAATTATGCAGTGGTAGCAAAAAGTGTAGCTCCAGCAACATGAGCGTCAGGGCCCGAATCAAGAGTAAGTAATTCAGACAGCAAAGGAGAGAAAACAATGGCAAAAACCATGACTTACTCCTACTGGAACAAGTAATATGGAATCCTACCCATACTGGCCAATGATACTGCTTACAATGCCGCGAGATGGATGAGGCAACCTCTCTAATCCCACTCGGTTCTCATTCTGTGTCTACAGCAGAGCTCACTCTAAGGAGGCTTTGCAATCCAGTGTACCGCTTCCCAAATGCTGGGACTTTTCTGAGTGATATTCCAGGCTTTTCCAGTAATTCATCTTTCTGTTGGGCTCCCATGCACCAACACTGCCCATTCAGCTGTTCAACCTCTGCGAGTGAAATACAAGTGTAAGAGGGCTACAGGGCAACCCAAGTGCTGCTATGAATTAGACTGTGAATGTTTCAAGGAAAGGCCACAGCATTTAGAAGCCAATGGCAGGAAACCAGAAAGTTTCTGTATTCTGCACCCCTCCCCCTTGGAATCTTAACAAGGGTTTAAATAGAAAGAGACAAGGGCAGAAGGACAAGACAGAGTGAAGAGCAGAAATCTCACCAGAAACCAAGCAATGCTGGTGAGTTTTGGTGGAGAAATAAATATCACCATTTAAATTATCCCCCGTGCACACTCGCCAGACAAACTGAAACAGAGAAATAAGTCCTGTCTCTAACACCCCGCTCTCATTTTCACCATGTAGCACCTGACCAAAAGGGTCATTCTGAGAGTGGAGGGCCGACTGGTGGTTGATGATGATGTAGATCTGACCAGCGAGGTTGCTGACTGTACCTTTGGCACAAGATGTCATAGTGTTGGCTCAGAGTTGTTGGCAGTAGAGCTCATATAAGCTATTTGCCACCTTCTCTGTCTCTTGAAAAGCTTCACAGCTCTGCTCCCAGCTTGCGGGTACCTGCTCCTCCCCATAGTAAGCCCCTGCAATGGCTCCAGCCATAGTAGCTATAGTGTCTGTGTCTCCACCCAGCGAGATACAGTAGATAATGGCCCTCTGCAGATTGTTGTAGTGATCAGGGATATCTGGGTCAGATCCCATGGAGCGCAGGAAGGAGTAAATCGCAGTGGGGACAGACCGCAGAGCAGCAACCCCATTGCCTGTTAATAAAAGAAGTTTGTGAATTAAAGGGAAAGAAAACTGTGGAAGATCTCCGCTTCCTTCCTGCCCAACCTTTCTGCTTTCATTCCTGACCTGCTGCCCCCAGCCACAAGGATGCGTTTCCAACAATGCCAATGTAGCCCTGATCTGCAATGTCTCTGGGTACTCCGGCATCCGCTCACTTGTGTCCAAAACGATGGGTTGTCATTAAGATAAGTGATCTTGGAACCCTAGTAACTATCCAAGCATCTCTCTAAGCCATGGCTACTCTAAGTTTATGGAAGGGAGTTGCTGTGAAGTGGTTCAGACACTTGTTCTATGAGGCTGAGCAGGCAGTCTTTGCACTACATCCAGCCCCTGCCAGTCTAGACAGGAAAGGCTGGACCCCGGAGAGAAAGCATTAACCCCAGAGACTCCTTGGACTACTGCCCCATGGTTTTTACTGGATACCTGTACTAAAAAAGGCGCTTACCTAATTCAAACAATACATCTGACTTTGGAACTGTGCTGAGCTCCAAAAATTCCTTTATCTTCTTCAGGCGCCTTGAAAAGGGTAAATCCTCAAAGCCCAACCTGGGGATAAAAGAGTGGAATGAAACAAAAGCTCCAGTGGACTTTTCTCATCTTGTCATGAAGGCATTAAACATATGATTTAATCTGATAAAATCCAATCCAGGAAGAGTTATTCAAGCAAACAGACATGCCCAAGAGAAGCAGAAAGAAGAATATTCGGCAGCTAGATACATTCAGCTGTAAAAGTGGATTTCCTTCAGGTATCAGAACCAGAGATATAACTGACGAGACTTCCAGCTCAGCAGAGACAACAGAGAAAAAAACCTCAAAGCAAAGTTGTTCTAACAGCAATGAAGCTAAGTGTGTAGAAGAGAGCTCACTATCAGGACAGAGAAGGACCAGATAAATCTGTTTGCAACAAAACAACTCCCCAGGGGAGGTCAGATACGAGAGATGAATAACTGCAGAGACTGAAATGGCCCACTGAACAGACATGAGAAGCTAGACCCAGAAGCAGGCAGCTTACAGCACAGTCTCTTGGCTAAGTGACAGCAGCAAGGGGGAAACCGGGTGACTGTGGGCTGTCTTCCTATCACTCCTCCATACACATCTCCAGGCACTGTCACTGGCTCATTGGACTTATTTGAGAGGCAGTAACATTGGCGTACTCCCTTGGAGCACTCGTTATTAACCTCTGACACATATACTCCTGTCCCTGCTTTCTCATTTGTTGTCACCCAGAAACTCTTGTTATGCATCTAGTTGCCTCCCTAGCTCTGGGGGGCTTATAGCTTTCTTGGTGGGCCCATGTCCACTGCAAATAGGCCTGCCAGCTGACAGCTTCTATGCATCGCAGGCACACAGACACACTTCTACTCCAGGAATGGATTAACTTGGCTTGAGGGAAGAAGCAGAGGAAACCTGAAGCCAGAAGGATTTCCCATTCCTTATTCCAAAGGCATCCACCCCCGAGAGACTGGGCTACGTGCTCATGACAGCTGGCTGAGAGGCATAAAGTGATTGCCACAGATTGCTCTTGAAGAGAGGCAAGGAATCAGACAGCTACTTACGCTCGTGCATCAGCCAGAGACTTATCATCCGCTTCCACATCCTCCATGTGGCCAATCAGCTGCTCCAGGAAGCTCTCCCTGCTGAGCTCTCCCTGTAGGGCGAGGTGCACTGCCAGAGCCTGCAGGATGGCTCCGTTATAGCCCAGCGAATTAGAGTGGGTCAGCTCAGCACTGAGCTTCGCAAACTATGGATTTAAAAATGCCATCAGGACACATGCATGAAGGACAATTGCCAACCCTCACCACCCCGTCAGCAAGGAGCTCAGGTGCCCAAACCAACTCCAGGAACGCACCTTTTTCACATCCTGAATGTCAGAATAAACGAGCGAAATGCCCGCAACCCTCATGGCACCACCATTCCCATAGGAGCCTTTCCCATTGAACTGTGCTCTTGCTGGCTCAAACACATCGCTGCACTTGGGGCTCAGGAGCTTTTTAAATACAGTGACAACCCCCATTCCATAGCCCCGGTTTGGTTCCTTCTTATATTCCTCAGCAAACCTGCCGAGGCAAAAGAACAGCAATTACATAGCATCAAGAAAAAAACGCACCAGACAGGCAGTGTCAACTCACACTTGGATCTGTTCCTTAAGTTTGGGGAAAACTTTATAAAGCTCTACTATTTATACCAAAGCAACATACAGAGACCTCAGCGGGCGCATCTACACATTCATGAATGCGCCTTAGATACTGCGCCTTTAGTTTAATACTTCCTTAATGAAGTACTAACTGAATGCGCAGTAACTACAGTTATTGAACAGAAGCACCGGCACGCTGTTTTTTTAGTGACACTTACTGCGCATTAGCCAAATAACACTGCACAGTAGGCTATTAGCACGGTTTTTGCTGTGACATGCTAATGTGTAGTAAACATCTTGGGTAGACGCGCCCAGTCAGGAGAGCAAGGCCTTATTGTGCTCGCTGCCAGAGCCTCAGGCGATGGGTAAAAGGCTTGTATTTTCCTGTGGTAATACAGACATTGCATTCGCATAAATCACTGGTTTAAACTCTTGACTTTGATGATTTTAAAATACTCATTATAAATAGCTGGAAACATTTCAGAAAGTCAAACCTAGGGCAAAAATACTTTTGTTTGCATCCAATGAACATGATTTTTAAACAAACTTCTCCATTCAATGCTTGAAACTCAAATGCTTTGCAGCCAGGATTTGAAAGCAGAACAGACTATAAACAAAACTGAAATGGATTTAATTGTTAATCACTGCCCCCGCTCAGGGAAACATCAAAAAGTACATTGAGCATTAAGCGTGATAAGTAAATTGGAAGGGGAATAGTTTTGAAATTCCAAAGTGTAATCAAACTACAAATAATTCTGCATGCTTACAGCACAGGTATTTTAAAATGATAGCATCCCTCCCTATTCCAAGTCATCAGTGAATTTTAGATGCTACCACTGAAGTAAATATAACTGCAAGAGGCACTGAGGTCTCTCTGCAGAAGAAGTTTTGTTCTTTTTGCTCTTTCCACACCAATACAAAGTTATACCAGCCTGCAGTCCTCTCTCCTGTCACAGGCTTCAAACGCACAGCTAGAGGTGGCCGATTCATTTCAGAAAGCTTCATTTGCTATCATATGCGAATGACCACAAGGACGGTCTATTGTGTTCCTTACCTCCTGGCCATATCAACTTCATCAAATTCTTGCTTGGCTAGCAGGGACTGTACCACAGACCTAGACATAGCTGTATCATCTGTGTAAGAGAGAGTTTCTGAAAGAGAATGGAAAAAATATGGTATGGACACTTACATGCAAGACAACCTACTGCTCTTCCCAAACCTCGGTACCATTTCCCCACTGGTAGGAATTCTCTCCGCAGTTTGAATGAAAATGTCACCAAATGTTTTCCAATTACTCAAAACTTTTCACTGGTCACAAATGATATTGCAGGATTTTCTGGAATTATCTCTAAATCCTCTTTAATCCGAACTGCTCCCTTACGCACTAGAAGGATACACAATCAGCAATAATGTGCCAGGCGTTACTGTCAGTAAGTGCAAAAAACAATCAGTTTGAGATCCAAATCACAGAATGATGGTCCATTTGGAATATATTTATTTCAAAAGAACCTATTCAAAGCAGTTTCAGGACCATACTTTCCCTGCCCAGTCCTTCTGTCAAGTAAGTATCATTTTCCTTTTTTCTAAGGAAGGAATGCCTAGTCTCTTGTTGCGCTGCGGACGATCACAAACCGTAGGAAATAGTGAAACCGGCATTGCTCAAAAAGCTGACAAACCCACAGAAGTAAATAACCAGAAAAATTATTCTCCCAACTCTCATTCAGTTCTACTCAGCTTAGTTCTTGCAACAAGACTGCTTCTGAAACAGAAGAGTGATTTTTGCCTGTGCCCCTTCAGATGATAACTATTTTTTTTCCGATCTTATTACTAGTATTTGTGTTACAAAGATCCCAACACAGATTGAGGCCCTGCTATGCTGTGTACTTACAGACCCACGCTAAGGCTCAAAGAGCAGACAAAGCAGGCAACAGGTCGGGGAAAGGTAAAACTAGCCCTCTTTTACCAATGAAACCTGACACAATTAAAGGATGCCCACGGTCACAAAAGGATTCTGCTAAAGGGGACAGAAATGAACCCCTGATCTCCCACGTCAGCACCAGAGGTGGCAACCTGCACCCTTGCTTTCTGCATCTTACTGCTGCATCTACATTCACCACGGTGCTTGTCCCCTCACAACAGGTCAGCTCTCCGGACAGACTTCTGCCTTGTGACTGGAAAGTCGCTGGCATGAGGTGCTCCATGAATAGCAGACTGGCCATTCCCACTGTGTCAGGGGAATTGACAGGGGCTCAAGTTAAGGAATTTCCTTCCCATACACAGAGACTTGCTGCAGTACAGGCATGTCACATGGCACCGTGCAGGATAAAGAATGAGATGCTCTCACGGGACTCTCTGTCCCAAGTCCACATAAGAAGTGCCACCTGGGTCAGACCAACTCGGCCTACTCCAACATCCTCTCTCTGACAGTGGCAGGAGTAGATGCTTTAGGGCAGGAATGAGGAACCTCTGGGTCGCCGGCGACTCCATTTCCCAGCTGCCCCTGCCCACGTGGCTTGTGCCAGTCTCCATGAAGACCTCAGCTGAGCCGGCAGCGCGCGTGGCAGGGCAGCGCAGGGGGCTGCTCCGGAGCTGCCGGAAATGTGGTATGGAGGCAGCTTGCTCTGGAGCCACGAGCTGTAGCTTGCATGCTCTGGGCAGGGGCACGCATGTAGAGGACTGCGGCTCTGCCCCGGCTCCGGACCGGCTGTCACTGCTGCAAGGAGCTGGGGCAGAGCCACGAGCCCCTGCATGCGTGCCCCTGCCCGGAGCGTGCAGCCTACAGACCCTGGCTCTGCCCTGGCTCCATAACAAGCTGCCCCATCCCACGTTCCCGGCAGCTCCGGAGCAGTGTCTGCTGAATGCAAGGCCGGCACGGCTGAGGCTGGGGGACCGGCACAAGCCACGGATACATGCCACGGGGACCGGCACAAGCCACAGAAACGTGCCGTGGAGACCGGCACAAGCCACGGAGATGTGCCGTGGGGACGTGCCACGGAGACATGAGGAGCCCCAAGGGCAGGGGCAGCTGGAAAATAGAGTCCCTGGCCGACCAGATCCATCCCGCAAGCCGGATGCTGCCCATCCCTGCTTTAGGGGGGGCGCAACGAAGCGGACAGCTGTATCGCAAGCAATGAGTCTCACTCAGGGTGCTGGATGCCCTGACTACCTTTCCGGGGCGCCTTCCCACTGCTACACGTGCAACTGCAAGTCACGAGATAAACCCACAGCTATCAACTCCACAGGGCAATCACACATGTTCTCCAGAAAGGGGTGTGCGTGTGTGCAGGGGGGGGGGTGTCTTTAATTAGTTCCGAGAGCCGTGCTAATTAAAAGCGCCTGCCCGGGATCTCGGGTGGGGGCGGGGGCCTGATGCGAGATGTCGCCTCCCCCTCAGGGGCCTGGTCGCTGCCC
>NW_005842655.1:0-12969 GCF_000455745.1 Alligator sinensis | reverse complement strand
GGGGGGGAAACAACTGGACATTTCCAAGGGACCAAAACTGCACACCTCTCCCTGGCTCCTCGTGCTGAGTGCAGACATTTGGGGGGGGCCCTCAATCGCCGCCAACCACCACGGACATCTGCGGGCGGTCGTCGTGGCCCTTAGCGTCCCGGGCCACGTGGCGCTCGTGCCCTGCAGCACGGAGGCGTCGACACCCACGGCTGAGCCCTGGTCCACCGAGGCGCCGCTTCGAGGCCCGACGACTGGACCCCGAGGAGCAGGAGAGCGACCAGGGCGGCGAGTCCCGCTCCGCCACGTGTCCCCACGAGCGCGTCCAGACCCGGGCTCCACAGGCACCCAAGGGCCGCCAAGCGTCATGCTCGATGTCAAGGGGCCGCCAACGATCCTGTTGAGCTCATAAATTTGGGCAGAAATTTCATGAGCGTCCATGGATTATTTTTATCGTGTGGGGCCTCTTAAAACAGACGTAGCTTGGGGCCATAACGCGGTGCTGGAAAAGCCCCACGAGCCAGAAGGCACCAACCACTGAAGGCGCCCTCCCCGAGGCGGGCACTTAGGGGGCCGCGGGATGAGGGAAGATGGGCTCGGAAAGCAACAGGGCAAGGCAGGGGCGATGCCAGCCTGGCCCCCCCGGCGCCTGCTGGGCGCTGCCTACGTCTCGGGGTTGTGCCGTGTTAATGATACGCCCTCATCTATGTGCACGGCGCGGGCACAGGTGCAAACACTGCCAAGCTTCTTTTTTTTTAGGAAAACTTTGTGTGTTCAAAGCCAAATCCATAAGTCATTCAAGAATCATATACAGCCTTACTACCAGCAAATATCCTCCACCCCCACCTGGGGCTTCACAGGTTTCCAAATCATTTGGCAGGCATCCTACGTGCAGGCTCAAGTCTGGAGGCTTGGGGTTTGGATGCCCCCAGGTTTTGCTCGCCCTCAGCCATATGGAGCAAGCTCAGGAGAAGTCTCCCATTTCCATAAAGGAGGCATAAAGCCAAGATCTTCCCACTGGAAATGAAAATGGGAGAGTAATTATACATTACCTCTGCCCAGGTACTACCCCATGCCAGAAAAGCAGCCATCCCCTGCCCCTGGGAGAACTGCCTCAATGGTCATGGTATTTCCCCTGGTGCTCCAAGGGGCCCAGCTCACATTGCCGACAGAAGGGACTGCGAGTGCTCGGTCGCTCTTCACCTGTGGGGGGGTGGTTCTTACAGTTACTATTATTTTCCTGTCTTGCAAATAACCTGTGCAAGCAGGAGGAATAGGCACCCTGTCATCAGCACAGGGAACAAGTCTCCGAGAGCTCTGACAGGTGAAATAAGCAGCCCTGCTGAAAGAGGCCACAGGTCAGTTAGCCTAGAAGGCTCTTACTGAAGCTCTTATGGGACCAGGTTGGAGCAAAAGTCAAATTGGAATAAAGATAGTAATTATGTTCTTTCAGCCTCCACTCCATGAACCATCCGCTTCCATCTGGGACACCAAAACAAGATGCTGATCTTCCCTTTCTCTTTCTTCAGTGCTTGACCAGCAGATGGAATTACCAGTATTGGTATTTAAGTAACCATTAGGTTTCAGAAGTAACATCCATTGGAAACCGCTCGCATGCCCCAGAACTGTTGCTTTAGGCTGTCTAAACACCAAGGCAGACGACATCATTTGAATTTACATGGAAAGTTTTTCTCTGCAACCACAAGGGCTGTTAGCTACCAGCATAGCTATAGCACTGCAAACCCCTCACGGAGACAGGCTGCACCTGTTGCTGCACTGTCACCTGTCACATCTACACAACCCTGGAGATGTGCTTTTACGCAAGCAGGTTGTACAATTATGGTGGGTGACATCAGTTTGCTCAGGAATCTCAGTATAGGCAGTGGTTTTATTTTTTAGCAAATGCTTCAGTTCTGAAGCACAAAGCAACAGCTACAATGAGGAACGACTAGCTGCCGGAGCTGTCACAAGCCTACCTGTTTTGATCCCTGGTTTACAACTAGGAAGACATTCGTTTTCCTTAGACTCCAGCTCTGTGACCTCATGTTAAAGCCTGGGCAACAAACTAGCTTCCTTCCTACAGGGTCATATTCTCATATTTAAGCAGCATAGACACCTTTAAATTGTAGTGATGATCAGTGAGTCAGAGATAGACAGCAAGCCAAATACTGATCCTGGTAGCAAAAGTATAACTTTAATATGCAGGCTTTTGGGGAGGTGACCCTGTCTTCCAGGCTGCAAGCATATAACACATACTGCAAGCCCTACTGGTATACAAATAAGAACCAAGGGCAGAATTCAGTATGCAATTACATCTTTTTTAACTAGGCTGCTACTGTAAAAGCTAGAAGGGTTTCCAGAGTTCCTATGTTGCAGCTGCATCAGCTCTGCAAAACTAACAGAAGGGTGGGGACACACACACCCCTCCAATTTTATTTTAATCATTAAAGCAAGCAAATCTGAGTCAATACACCCAGGGAGAAGATCTGGACTGGTGCCACTGTTGAGCAGTCCCTTTTCAGAGCACAGCCTACATTTTAAAGGACTTAAAATACTGAAGAGCCCACATGGATTCAATCATCATGAAATGCTTCCAGCATTGCTGGATGACAACTGCTCTTGAGGACAGACCCTTTATTGTTTACGGTGCTCCTCAGAGTGAAGGAGGCCACAGACATCATACAAGGGGACAGACAGTTATATAACAAATTGAGGGGAGGAGAATAACATTTTTCTAACACAACGCAGATGTCAGCTTTCCTTGGTATGGAGCAGAGTCACTAGCAGCTTTATCTTTCATGTGGCTCATTGCACAAGACTGTTTCCAGGAAGTTAAGCCAGCTCCAGCTGCCTGCTTTTCAGAGGGCAGAGGGTTCGGTTAGTGGTTCGATTGAAGGTGTCAACCTCTGGCACAAATTTCTCAGCTGGAACAGTGAGCTTTCTCCTATTGTCCATACACTTGTTGTCCAGCATCAGGGAGTTGGCTTTGTAGCTGATGTCTGTCTGGATGTGATGCAAGTGTTTATACAGAGCATCTAAGGCACCCCTGGGAAAAAAGGAAGAAGAGGGTATAGGTTACATCTATGCCAATGAACTTGCTCTTCCTTAGATGGATGAAAAAAGAGCTTGCCTCCTGCTCTCTAACAGCAAAACAGTCAACAGAGCTTTTGCCTTTCCATTAGAGCTAACACACACCCCACAGCTCCAGGGAAGATCTCGACATATCGGTCTGTTATTATTTGGGCCGCATAACAGCCAGCCCATGTGATGCTGTTGGAATGTGACATCCAAGGGACACGAACTGGGAATCCCCACACAAATGCAAGGCTGTGCTTCTATCGCCTCTGTTGCTTTCATCAGAGTTTTCCTGCTTTATACTTCTCTGTGCAAATTTAGTCAGACCCCCCTAACTAAATATGCAAGGTCCCCCTGACCCCAGGTCTACAACCTGGAACCAACTCCCAAGGGAAGTGGTGCTGGCTCCTACCCTGGGGGTCTTTAAGAAGAGGCTTGATGCCTACCTGACTGGGGTCATTTGAGCCCAGTTTTCCTCCTGCCCAGGGAGGGGGTCGGACCTGAAGATCTACAAGGTCCCTTCCAACCCTACTTCTATGATTCTATGAACCTTTTTGGGTTGTGGGCCAGTGTCCCAGCTTTGATCAGTCAGGCAGATGGGCAGGGACTAGGACCCTAACCACTATTGCTACTTTCCCATGATGGCAAAGAAAAGCGACTGCTGCCAAAAGCTGTCCCACGCCCAGGCCTGAATGTTGCCAAAGCCCCACGGATGCGGGCTACAAGCTGTATGTTGCCAACCCCCAATACACCCAATCTTTCTGGTCTGTGCCTGGAGACCTCAGCTGCTAAAAATATGAGGAAGCCAGTGAGGCTATGCCCTTCTGGTACTGGTTGCCATTGCTGCCATCCTCCCTTCACTGCACAATGCCCACATCATATTGGAACATACTGTGACTGTGCAAGCTTTTGCTTCAGGGCCTCGATGGTGTTTTCCAGCTGATGCACTTCATCAGTTAATCCATACTGGACCTAAGAGTCAGAGAAAAGGAGAAGGCAGTCAGGGTTAACAGGGCTGATCCTGTTTCTTGAGAGTCACCGTGGCTCCTCTTTACTTAACCTACCTACCTCTGTTGTTTCTATGCACATTATTGTATGAATGACCCCCAATTACTTTCATTATTTGCCTCCTGGCTTCCATTTAGTCTGCACTAAAGCGCGACTGATTGTTTCAGAGCCACGAAGGTGCTTTGGTCAATTCCATCTAGGTTTCAATGCCCACATCCATCCCTCCTGGATGGCTTTCAGGATGCCCCACTTCTGCAGGCTCATTTGTACCTGATCCCGGCACAGCTCCACATTGGGGCGGTAAGTCCTGGTCTCCAGGCGAGTGTGCGCCAGCTTGAGATCCCACATCTTCTTCCTGAGATCCTCCTCCAGGCGTCGAATGTCCTGTTCCATCTCTGCAATCTCCTCCAGGGTCTGAAGATTAATACACATAGTACAAGGAAACGTTACCGCCCCACACCCATAGCTAGGATGCACTCAAATCCTGGCTACATGAATATTTCACCTGGGGTCTGAGGCAGGAAACCAGCAGGCCTCATGAAGGCCTCATACTGCTGGAGTTTTACATTGCTGGGAATGATTTTTAAGCAAGGGCTAACCGATTTTTGTTCAAATTCCCTGCATAGAAGACATCAGTGCTTACAAATCAGATTTCCCCGTCAGTCAGGCAAGGCAAGCTGCTTCTGTTTAAGGAGCACTGCGGATGAGACCAAAGGATAAGGTAGAAAGGCGAAAAACTGGGCTCTCCACTTGCAGATCCCACTGAGCATCAATTGTGATGGTAGATTCGGTAAGGTGAACTGTGATCCATTCAGTGATTTCACACGTGTGCCACCAGATAGGTTTCAGATGGGAACAATTTACCACTCTTGGCACTAAGCTGTGCTGGCTCAGAAAGAGTTTGCAAATAGTCTCTAAGTCCCCTCATTACATTTCACTGCACTTGCAGGATCAAGCTGGGAAGTTTCTCTTTATTAATGAACAGCAAGGACTATCCCCTGGAATGGAATAAGCAGTTTGCATTTGCGAGAAGAAACATCATCTCCATGTTTCTGTCTAGCAAAGTACTCCAGAGCAGCAGTGGCTGGGATGCCTTGGGTTTACATGGCTTATCCCCCACATCCATACACAACAGCTCCCTGAGGTGTCTTACAAGGGCAAATTGCACCAGACACTCAGTGCTCAAGATGAGGGCTTTAGCTTGTACTGAAGTACTCCTATTTAGGCTGCAATGATTTATCCCCAGGATAAAATGACAGCTACACAGCTTGCAGCCATCCCAATTCAGCTAATTATTCCAACGCCACTGCAACAAGCAGAGCCTCCCACTTCAGAGTTATCCAGAAGCACTGCTCCTGGCAACAGTGCTGGACACTGGAGCAAGGGCTTCAGCCATCCCGTCATGCTCTGAGGCAGGCCCGGCTGCCAAGTGTGCACTAGGGGATAGGTGTGTTTGTTGAGCTGAAATGCAATTCTGCATCCCTGCAACAAACATATCCTTATATTTGGACTCACACACATAGAAGTGATTGCTGAAAAGCAGCCTTTAAAGAGACACCCCAAAGCTGACATCCAGGTTCCAAGTGTTGGAGAATCTACCTCACCCCTGGGTGATCTGTGCCAAAGGTTCATTCGCTAGGGTTGCCTTGGGGTTGCCCCGGGGTAGTAGCTTCAGGACTCCTAGACTGATACCCCAGGGCTGTCTCTGATTTTCCTGGACCGTCATAGTTATAAAATCATTCCAGCGCGACAAAAGCCAGGCTTACATTCTTCTCCTGCCACTTGAGCTCATCGTAGGCTTTCTCCAGCTCCCGGATTCTCTTGCGCAAAGCAAATTCTGTGGCTACTCGCTGTGCCTCCAGTTCATTGTTTGTCTAGAGGGGAAGCAGGTTAAAGGTTATGTCTGCTTCTGGAAGACGTCTCCCCTGCACTGTTACATCAGCGATGTCACCACTTCCACAATATGCAACCCTCAGGGTCCTCCTTTGCCAACCTATGCTCTTCTACCACTTACCTATGCCCTTTGCTTCCTGTGTAGCAGCCCTATGCCTGGATGTACCTTCATTAATGACCCCCATGGGTTTCAATGCCCCCACCACCCCATCTCCTCCCAACCACACCTCAGGCCTATGCAGTTTTGCATCCATGTTCAACTGTAAGCTCTTGGGGCAAGGGACACACCTCATAACATTCATAAAGCAGTTCAGGGCACCAGGGAAACAGTCATTTGGGGGAAACAGCAGAAACCTGGCAGTCAGAGGAAACTCCCTGGTCATGAACCTGCAGCCCAGCAGCACTGAATCTTGGTCCAAGTACATGGTACTAGAAGGGACTTGCCATATTACCGAGTGTGGTCCCTTACAATGGCAGGCAAGGACATTCATGAGCTAATCAAACTCCATATTAGAACTAGGAGAGTCTGCCCACTTAGCTTGATTTCATGTTTTCAAGCCCTCACAGCCCCAGAGGCAGGCTCTAAAGTCAGCCAGTTTCTAAGTGTGAAGCAGACTGCACACACCCAGTCATTGCTCTTGGTGAAAATGGCAGGATGACCTGCCTCAGCATCTGCTAACTGCTCCCACGTTGCCTTCATCCCTGCTATGCAGGTGGATGATCCATTTACCTGGGCAATGGTGAGTGCTATCGCTTCCCGCAGTTCCCTGGAAGCTTTCATTTCTGCTTCAGCTCGGTCCTTGTTGTACTGACTGTACTGGTCCCACTCTTGAGGTGTCGTTGATCTGTACAACAGATCAGGCTGCTGGAATTGATGCTTTGGGGACTAAGCAGAGTGACTCCAAGACAGCCTGGAAAGAACCTCCCCCTCCCCAAAGCCTGGAAGAGATCTCTGCAGAACTACAAGGACACCACGGAGATTTGAAGGCCAGAAGGGATCACTGTGATCATCTTGTCTGACCGCCTGCATAGCTCAGGCCAGAGACTCCTGCACTGAGCCTAAAAGCTGGTGGCTCAACTGAAAAGTAGCTTTTAAAGAGACATCCAAACACTGAGCTAGAGATCCCAAGTGCTAGAGTCTACCTCATCCCAGGGTAACCTGTTCCAGTGAATCATTACCCTCACCGTTACATAAGTATTGCCTGGAGGTTGTACCTGGGGTGTAGAACCAGGTTTCCTGATTTTTTACCTTGGATCTGCCACTAATTTGCCCCTACAGCTCAGGCAGCTCACATCCTCCTCTGTCTCAGTTTCTCCCTCTCCAACAGAGGTATCTTATTTCTTTACTGACAAGAATACCGAGAAGCAAGCAAAGTGCTTTGGGATGCTCAAGCAAAGGGCTCTCAGGGAACAGCAAATGCTCATCAGTAATGACTCAGCATGGAGGAGAGGAGGATTTGCTTCTGATACCAGTCCCTGCTAGTTGCAGAGCCAGAAAGAAACCTCAACTTTTGCTCCTAATGTTTTTAAGTGCTGAACCAGGCTCCCACAATCACTTCCATAAGGCACCAGAAACTAGTTTAAAACCTGACAGAAGTCCCAAGACTTATTACATCAACATGAAGGTTGCACCAGAATTAACTTGGCCAGGAACAGAGTGGCTCTTTCCTTACCCAATAGGGACCCGGGTTGGATTGACCTTGAATGAAATGTTGGGAGAATTGACATTGAGTGACAAGCAGACATGGTCTATCTCCAGTGCTTCCATTTTCCCGCGGTGATCAAAATTTAGCTGCTGGCGTGCCTCCTGCAGAAGGCTACAACAGAGGGAGATGGAAACAGCTGTTTGCCACTGGGAGCAGACTGAAAAGCTCTTAGTGGGACATTATGGAAACTACATGCCCTTGGCAGGGGGCAGAGAGGGTGGGCACATAGAGGGTGTTATTCATAAGCTCCCATTGCAAGACTGGGCATAGCTACTGGTCCATCAGGTGTTACACAGATGCTTCCATGCTAGGGAAGAGCAGGGATCCAGGTAGTCTGAATTCAATCTACCCATTTGCAAAGCTTCCCTTAGAAACCTGAGAACTAGGGACTGAGAATAATGAGCTTCTACAGCATTGGGCTCCAAGCAGGCTGGCCCCGTTTGATCCCTGACCCCAGGCACTGCAACTCCATCACCCACTCTGCTGTAGCTGTTCTTGAACCAACCTCCACGCATGACAGATGCAGTAACTTGCCCAGAGTCATGCAGCAAGGCAGTGACAGGACGGAGGATGAGCACCCAGAACATTGGTCGTTTGCATGTACAATATTTTCTTAAAACTTAGAGTGAAACTGCTGAGTTTTCAGAAAGGCTCAGGACCATGAAAGCATCTCCAGCTGGGCACTCAAAAACCTTTGCCAGCAGTCCACATCTCAGAGTTTAGCTCCCATATGCCTTTCTTCCCTCTCCACTGGCTCAATCAAACCATTGACTAGGAGCTCTTTAAACAGTCATTATTAAAATGGGCCCCCTCTTACAGGGGAAAGCTACTGGATCCTCACTTGGGGTGCTGCTCAACACAGCAATAGCAGAGCCTTGGCCCCAGGACACACGTTCGGCTTGATCTCTGGATGGTAAGAGTCATGTCAAATCCTCGCACCGTGTTAGCCCCCAGCCAAGTACAGAAGTGCCTTTGGGGTTGCAGTAAACAGCCCCATTCTCTTTTGCTCAACTCACCAGAGCTGCTCAAAGGCCTGGATCACTTTCTGCTGCAGATCTCTCTTGGCTCCATCAATCACCTCCACCTCCTTGTGCAACTCATCCTCCACAGGATCCCTCACCACATCAATGGCCCGGCGGCTTTCACGTAGTGTCAAGCACTCGATTGCAACATCCAGGGGCAAGTTCTTAGCCTGCAGGGCACGCTCTGCTGCCTCCTTCATCTGGTGGAGAGAAGCCAGCTAGAGTTAGGGATGTGGCTTCCCTTTTGGTAGGGGAAAAGGGGATGTTGGCTGCTGTTTTATAAGAGGGGTCTGGTTCTGGCCACTCTCTTGAAAGTGGCTCCGAGTTGATCTCTCCTGGACAGAATGACAGCCTCTACTCAGTGGCCTTTCACGCTGGCTCAGGTCATGTCTGCTTTTAGGCACAAGAGGACCAGAGATCAAGAGGACCAGAGAGGTCTCCTCACTGGTGACCATGAAGTCCCCTGAGACCAAAACTCCCTTCCCATTTCTGGTTAGTTACAACCTTTGCGCTGGGAATCTCCGAGCACTCTGCTGACATTATGCTCTACCTGAGACAGCTCAAGCCTTGCTTTAAGCCAAGGCACACACGAATCTAAAACTTGCCAAGATCCCAGAGAAAGCCACTGGCCATGAACAGGAGAAATATATTAAATATATGCAGGGCCTACGAAAAACAATGAAAATGCTATGTTATATACAAAACCACCCTTTAGACCTCATCTACACATTACACTTGAGGTGCGATTAATCAGTGGTGGTCACATGTTCAATCAATTAATACCATGATAAAATGAGGAATAAGCTACAAAGGTTTTCCACAAAATGTGTAATAACTTTGTGGCTCCTTCCTATCATACCATTAATTCTCATCACATACAAGATCCCATCGCGCCTTCACCTAGAACGGCTTCTAGGGTCTTAACTTGAAAAACGGAGCAGACGTTTTAAATTTTTAAAAGCACGCCAAAGGCAAACTGAGTCTTTTCCGCTTTAAAATTGTTGAGCTCTTAATATTCTTTTAAAATCTTATTACTACTCCCCATTTTTTAAACCTTATTGTTTTATTTTAGTGTCTCTTGTATTGCTAGTACATTAACGTGGAACTCTTTAAAAAGAAAAGAAAGGCAGCCACCAATCATCATGAAACACAGAGGCCAATCTGGGCACGCAGGGGCTGGCTGGAGGCAGTGCAGGGCCTGATCCTGCAGGACAGGACCAAGTAGAGGCAGTGAGGAGCCCATATCTGATGGTGCAAGGGCCACGGGAGGTGGTACGGAGCTCCAGGGAAGCTGCACAGTCTGCCCCTGTGGCAAGGGGCTGAGGGAGGCTGCATCGAGCCCCATTCAGTGGTGAGCCAAGCAGAGGTGGTGCAGGGCCCGATCTGGCCTGCAGACAGGCCCTGCGTCACTTATCCAGCCCGCCACACCAAAAGGCTGAGCACCCCTGCGCTAAAGGATTTGCTATCCTGAAACGAATTTAACCCCGCACAGAACTGGTACCCCTGTGCTGTGCCCCACTGAACTCTCTATGGGCCTGCCCGTCATAGGAGCAGGGTGGCAGTCATTTCAAATAGCAAGTTTAGAGAGGATGCTGATTTTAAGCCATCCTTTCTTCTCCACCTACTTTGGCTAAGGCATCGATTTCTGTGTCTATGTCAGCGAGGCATTTGTCCAGCGTCTCCTTCCATCGGTTCACGCTGTCGATGCGCTCAGCCAGCCGCGTCCGGTTGTCATGTTCATCCCATTTTGTCTGGAATTCAAGACACATCCCAGCACGGGTAGTTGAAATTGCGAATGTTGATGGTATGCATCACCCCACTGACCGAGGGTCCACTTACCTCTCCTTTTTTCTTTTTTTAATTTATACCTATGAGAAGTACTACCACGTCATTTGAAAGTACATTGTGGTCCACCACTCTCTGCACCAGTGTAAATAACTGCCCAAGGCACAGGGCACCAGACACCATCCCAGAGGCGGAGGCACAAAATCAATTTATTCCTGGCTTTCTATATTCCTGTCCCGAGAGGCCTTGAAGCACCCGACAGAAGCAAATAGCCCATCGTGGGGATATTGCACAGTGGAACACAAAGCACTGCCAGAATTTGTAACCTACTTTGTGTTGTGTCAGATCCAAAGAAAAGAGAGGAGAAGGCACAATTTTTAGCTGGAACTCTGCTTATCAAAGGATAGGGCAAGAGAGTTGAGTCAGGAGAGCCCTGAAATGCTGTGAAGTAGGACATATCCAGGATCCCTGGTCTTCTCCGATTTAAACAAATCCTCAATTTTCAGTGTAAAAAAAAAGTAACCCCAAATCCACATTTTTCCATGATTAAAATGAAACACCACTAATACATACACACACACACACACACACACACACACACACACACACATATACATATATATATATATATAGAGAGAGAGAGAGAGAGTGGTGTTTTAGTTTAACCACAGAAAAATGTGGATTTGGGGTTACTTTTTTTAAACTGAAAATTGTGAAATTTTTTTTAATCAGAGAAAACTAGGATCCCTGGACGTGACAGTTATTAGACAGGTGCAGTAGCTGTTCCTTAAGCTGCACAGAGTTTTGGTCATGGGCAAGCAGCTGGCTCCCACTTGCTCACCCAGCTTAGCCAATTGGTTTGGTGCTTGGGGAGAGGGGAAAGGTTATAGATATAGGAGCTGGAGACAGCCTGTGGCTGATCAGTGCAGGACTACGATGTGGATAAACTGAGGGTTCAGGCAGTTTGGTGGATCAGGTTCTGTGGAAGCTGCAGGCTGGGAGGAGGCTTGGTCTGCTTTGCCAAGGGGAGTGGGAAGCCTTTGGAAGGATCCGAGAGGCTGGAGAATCGAAGAAGCACGCACACTCCTACAGAAAGGCCACGCTACAGAGACCGAGAACCCTGTGCAAGATCGGAGAGATGTGTGTACACATCATTACCAACTTGTACAAGGGCAAACATTTCAGCTAACCTTATGCTGAAACATCTAACAGCTGTCAAATGGGGGCAGCTGTATAAAGAAAACCCAAAGGTTGTGTGTCTCGTGACTTAATACTTAGGAATAATTTAAACCAAAGTATTTGCAAAGGGGGTTTTAGATGCAATAACCTTGGTTTTGTTTACTAAGACAATGGATTGTCCTTTGACCCTGGGAACTGTCACTAATACCCGTACGCAGGGATTTACACACTGAACTCTTGAGGTTTAGCTTAATGTAGTATCTTCAAAGGGCAAATGGTTTGGGACACTAATGAGGCTCAGTTAGAACAGGCATTGGTCTGACCCAGCAGCCAGAAGGCTGAAAGGGACCAACACCACCCCCCCCATTCCCAATCTACTCAGTCAGCCAGACACATGACCCAACCTGTCCCTTGAAGACCACTGGAACCAAAGGGGAAGGTTTTGGAAAACCCACCTGGTTGTTGGTTTCGTTGCGGAGAAACCTGGCCTCCTGACGGATCTGGTGGGAAGCAGAACGCTGCCTCTCGGCGTTTGTCGAGATGAGGTCGCTGTTGATGTGCCAGTCGGACACTGCGAATCTCTGCCCAGGCTTCACACTTAGAGTGGCCATGGCAGCAATATCTGCTAGACCAGGGTGGAAACCCACTGTGCTTACTCATAGAAACAGCTATGCTCCCCAACTCGAAATCATGGATAATGCAGGCCAAGAAGCACCCACGGAGATGGGAGAGCACATGAGAGGGCAGTCAGCTTTCCAGACACCCCCACCCTCCCCTCCTCCCCAAGCCCTGCTCCCCCTTCCCACATGCCTGAATGGGCCGCTATTAATCTGCACATCCTTAGCCTGATTGCCTGCTGAAGCTGGGGGTAGCTGCTTTTTGTATGTGGTGTGAACAATCTTCCCCCAGTTGCTGACAAAATGGCAGAGCTCCCTGTGCATCACTCCAAAGGCATCCATGCTTTGCCAAGCTAAGGCCTGCATTGCTAACAGACAACGACTGCACCCGATCTGTATGAAGGGGACAGGGTTGTACTGCCTTCGACACAGGTGCAGCCAGCCTTGCACTAGCTACAGGTCTTAGCTCATGAGGCTCCACTTAGATGGAAACAGCTTTTAACAGCCCAGAGGAGACAGAAACCATTCAAGATACAGCAGCAGCTTCGGAGGCTGGGAACTGGCGCCTCTGGGGACAGGAACTCAACTGAAAGGGCCAGGCCACGGAGAGGAAGCTTTGCCTCTGTTCTGCCTGCGCCATGGGCTGCATGGCTTAGAGTTAGGGCTGCCAACCCTCCAGGATTGTCCTGGAGTCTC
>NW_005842654.1:902481-919997 GCF_000455745.1 Alligator sinensis | reverse complement strand
AGGAAAGGGGGGGCAGGGAGTGCGGGGCAATGAGCTGAAAGCACCTGAGCTGCAGGAGCTCAGAAGGGCTTCACCTATCGGCGGCCATCTTGAAAGAAAGACTTTTGACTTTTAAGAGGCGTTTATTCCAGGGAGGGTGACAACTCGGGGCCAGTAAAGACTTTGACTTTTAAGAGGCGTTTATTCCAGGGAGGGTGACAACTCGGGGCCAGTAAAGACTTTGACTTTTAAGAGGCGTTTATTCCAGGGAGGGTGACAACTCGGGGCCAGTAAAGACTTTGACTTTTAAGAGGCGTTTATTCCAGGGAGGGTGACAACTCGGGGCCAGTAAAGACTTTGACTTTTAAGAGGCGTTTATTCCAGGGAGGGTGACAACTCGGGGCCAGTAAAGACTTTGACTTTTAAGAGGCGTTTATTCCAGGGAGGGTGACAACTCGGGGCCAGTAAAGACTTTGACTTTTAAGAGGCGTTTATTCCAGGGAGGGTGACAACTCGGGGCCAGTAAAGACTTTGACTTTTAAGAGGCGTTTATTCCAGGGAGGGTGACAACTCGGGGCCAGTAAAGACTTTGACTTTTAAGAGGCGTTTATTCCAGGGAGGGTGACAACTCGGGGCCAGTAAAGACTTTGACTTTTAAGAGGCGTTTATTCCAGGGAGGGTGACAACTCGGGGCCAGTAAAGACTTTGACTTTTAAGAGGCGTTTATTCCAGGGAGGGTGACAACTCGGGGCCAGTAAAGACTTTGACTTTTAAGAGGCGTTTATTCCAGGGAGGGTGACAACTCGGGGCCAGTAAAGACTTTGACTTTTAAGAGGCGTTTATTCCAGGGAGGGTGACAACTCGGGGCCAGTAAAGACTTTGACTTTTAAGAGGCGTTTATTCCAGGGAGGGTGACAACTCGGGGCCAGTAAAGACTTTGACTTTTAAGAGGCGTTTATTCCAGGGAGGGTGACAACTCGGGGCCAGTAAAGACTTTGACTTTTAAGAGGCGTTTATTCCAGGGAGGGTGACAACTCGGGGCCAGTAAAGAGTATGTACAGGTTGGCCCGAATACCTGGGCCTCACGGACAAGGCCTGGGCTCATGGCCTGCAAGGCCTGCCCATACACTCTAGATTAAAAAACCATAGCGAGTCAAAGGACTATTTACATATTTACATTTCTGCCAGCGGGGACACCCATGGGAGGCCTCAGGGCTCGACCCGAGTGAAGCAAGAAAGAAAGAAAGAAAGAAAAACAGAGATTCAATTTATGCATTAAACATTAAATGAGATAACGAAAAATAAAGAAGATAATTCAGTTTTCCTTCACATAGTTACATAAAGAAGCTAAAAATGTCATCTGCCAGTGGGAAAGGTGATTAAATCCCTCCATTCCTTTGAAGAAAATCAAGTAACCAAAAGTAAACAGTTAAAGGCTTGCTTTATCTGAGAAAAATTCCCTTACAATATGTGAACAAAGAAGAGATTTTTAAGCACCAACATTTATTTCCAGGGGCTCACAATAATACACATAGATTCATAGATGCTAGGGTCAGAAGGGACCTCAATAGATCATCGAGTCCGACCCCCTGCATAGGCAGGAAAAATACACAGTCCTCCCCAAGAAATGTTTTAATGACACAAGAATTATACATGTTTTTAAAAACCACCATGAAATATGTAGGAAGCTGTGTAGTACTGTTATTAAAACAAAAATTTTCTACCAGTGCAAAATTAAGTGTTTGCATCCAGCACTTTAACACAGAAGTTGCTAACCTAAGCTTCTTTTCTCCATTAATTAAGCTGCAGTCCACATGGATTCATCAAAGACTTCATTGGCACCTCTGGCTACAAAATTCTTGCCCAAACACCTTATAAAGAGTACTAAATCACAGGGTAGTTTTTCAGTGTTGGTGCACTGATCAAGATACTGAAAGCTAGATTGTACCAATCTCATGTAATAAGTTTATGACTAGTGAGAATAAAACAAATCAGTAGTAATTCTTTACATATACCATGAACTAACAAAACCTAAGAATGGGTGAGAAAGCCTAATGGAAAAAATTTAAATCACAACGCAAAAAAACTAGAAGCAGTCAAATATTTCTTATCTGTACGTAAGATGAGTGCATCCTTCTTCTGAAGATAAGGAAATATTTTCTATTCCATTAATTAGTAACTATGAAATAACTAATGAAGTTAGCCTTTTCTTAAATTGGCAGGGTTGCATAACTTGGATCTCAAAGCACCAGCCAAGAAGCTTTCTTAACCACCATTTGGTTTTCAACAAATCTTAGAGCACCAGGAAGTCCCAAAAGACTGCAAAAACCTTAGATCTTATAAATATTTCCAAAAGATAAACAGGAGGAACCAGGAAGCTATAAGCAGATTAATTTAGCAGCAAGCCTAAGCAAATTCACAGGAAGTTGATATTGGATGCAATATGCAAATACTTCAAGGATGGTAGCATAATTAATGTCAATCAATATGACTGTATAGAACACAGGTATTGTCAAACAATGTCAGTTTGATGGTATTTGAAGTTTGGTGGATAAAGATGCTCTGTTGACAAATATATTTAGACTTCTGTAAGGCTTCTGACCTAGTTCCATGTGACATTCTGCTAAATTAACAAGTAGCATACGAGATCAATGTATCCCATACTAAACAGATTAAAAACTCATTGAGAGAGAGATTTTTAAGCATGGGAATTTTTAGTAAACCCTAGCAACATCTCTGCTGGGCCGAGTAATTTATAGCCATAATTTGAAAGTATTTTTTTAAAATACTAGTAAAATATGCAGTGGACACAAAAATTAACAGTGTGGTAATAATGATGGGAAGAGGTCAGTTGTATAGGCCAGCCTGGATCAATGGGTAAAGGCTTATCCACTGAAACAACATGCATTTTAATACTCAGGTACAAGGTGATATGTACTAACAAACAATTTAAGTCTCACTGCCAAAATGGAGGAAAGTATACTGGAAAGGATATAGATAACCCATTGAATACAAGCTTCTGAAGCAAGACTATCTGAAAAGGTGAAAAGTCATAGAAAGAATAAGCAGAGGAACAGCCTAAAGAAATTAGGATCCTGTATATGGTATTCATAAGATTCTGGCTGCAAGAATGTTATTATCCACATTTCAAGACTTTTCAAGGATGCTGTAAAGTCAGAGGGGCTTCAGAAAAAAATCTACAAGAATAAAACCTGCCTTACAGCAATAGATTTAAGAAGCTCGCTCCACGGAGTTTCTCAAAGAAAAGGTTAGGGAGCAACCTGATTGTGTCCTACAGATACCTGCACAGGGAACAGACTTCTGGCAAAAACAGGCATTAAAAGATTCAATGATTAGAAGCTGGAGCTGTACAAATTCAAACTAGAAATAGGCACAATTTTAAATTACCCAGTGGAACAATTTGCTGGGGAGCTAGGGTGGGATTTCCATCACTAAAAAGCTAAGTGGGACCTAATTCTAAAGATCTGGAATAACTGAAAAAATAGTGATGGGCTTGACGCAGAAATAACCAGATGCAGTTCAACAATTCAGATTATGGAGGAAATAAGGCTAAACTGTCTTAAAAATCCATTAATCTAGTTTTATTTCATCCTAATTACAATATTTGAGATCTTGCTCCCTCTAGTGGTTGATGATGTTGATGCATTATTCATTACCTGTCAAATTAATTTATTATATTTGTTCTGTTATGAATCTTGGGAAATTGTAGTTTTCAAAAATAATTGTGCAAAGCACCATTAAGAAGGAAGTGTTCTGTGGGCATACAATCTATTTGCCCACAAAATAAGATTAATTAAAATGAGATTACCCAGGACCATTTAGAAATGCATGTAAATTTTAACTAGTTGCAACATACTACTCAAAATTCAAATTAGCCTTCCAATATTCTTTGTGTAGCTCAGTAGAAGTTAACATAATTAGGGAAACGAATGATCACTGAACTGTTTTCCATTCATATGATATTCAAAGAATGCCTTCTGAAACCTTAATTAAAACTCAGATATATAATCGTGCTACGATATGCAGACATCTACATGTTTAAGGCCATTTTAAATTAATTCTTTCTATGTCTATACTGGAGCCAACCATATTTATAACTAAGACAGAATAAGATGTATATCTCCTCTAGTCCAGCGGTTTAGATTCTGGTTATGAGCCAGTACAACGAACAGGAAGATTAATAACAAGCTATAGTAGAACCAGAGATGGATTGGGGGGCTGGGGGGGAGGGAAATGGTGCACTTGCACCACTTGCACCCCACTTTGATTCCTGGTCCACCAAAAGTTTAAAACCAACTGCTTGGCAGTAGCAACAGCATTTCTAGTCAGGTAGTGCTGATTACATTTCCCAGCAGCCCCTGCCTGCATGGCTGAGGCTGGTCTCCATGAAGACCTCAGCCGCAGCTGTGCTGTGATAGCACAAGTCTGGGGTTGCCATGGAGACTGGCTGGCAGGGAGTGTAACTGGGCAGGGCAGGGAGCTGCTCTGGAGCTGCTGGGACCATGTGGTGGGGGTGGCTTGGTCTGGGCCCAGGGCAGAGCTGCGATCAACTGTCTGCGCATCCCTGCTCAGAGTGTGCAGGCTGCAGACTGCAGCTTTCCTGGCTCCTTGCAGCAGTGACAGCATGGTCCGGAGCTGGGGCAGACCTGTGATCCTCTGCCTGTACACTGCTGCCCAGAGCATGTAGGCTGCAAATCACAGCTCTGCCCTGGCCCTGGACCAAGCTGCCCCCACCACAGGATCCCAATGGCTCCGGAGCAGACCCCTACCTTGCCCTGCTGTCTCCATGGCAACCCTGGCCTTGCGCAATCACAGCACAGCTGTGGCTGGGGTCTCCATGGAGACCGGCCCCAGCCATGCAGGTGGGAACTCCTGGGAAATGGAGTCCACTGCCCGCCAGATCAGGCCAACGGGCCAGACTTTGCCCGCCCCTGACCTAATCCCTTCTAAACTCTTCATTCCACAGGTGCTAATGACCCTCTCTCCTTTTAAATGGTCCTGATGTCCACCAAACAAACCATCCTCTGTTCTACAATTCTGCTGTCTATCAGCTGCTCCTGGTAATGAAGTTCCTATTTCACAGCCCTACAGATTATTTTTAGCTTATTTCAATGAAGTTATTTTGTTTTTGCTTTAACCTTAAATTGAATAATACAGCTCTAAGTGCCAAGCACATTAGTAAAACTTCTAGTTTATTTTTAACCTGAGAAAAATGTGTGTTGTTTATATATGTGATGATGCACCTGAGCATCTGTACCTCTCTTACCAAAATTCTGGATCTGCCCATGAGGAAAGCTGTCTTCTTTTCATTGCTGGAGTCAGGTCAGCCATTGCAAGTGTAGAAAGCATTAATACAAGTAAGAAATAATGACTTACATTTTAATTGACTTTAGCAAGGGAGAACAAATGAAGGTCAAATCCAAATTATGTTACGATTTCCAACATGATACTTGGACTTTAAATTCAAAATGTTTTAAAATAAATGTATTATTATTACTTATACCTAGCGAAGACCAGTTTTTTCAGAACCTGGCCTCTTAGGAGTGACAATATGACTTGAGGGCCTATCTCCATAAATAAGTGGGCACTAAGAAACACAGAATATAGAATGGTAGGTTTAGAGGGGACCTCAGGAGGTCACCTAATCTAGTACAACAGCATGCTGTAGGCAGGATAACCCCTGACTAAATCAGCCCAGTGTCCGTCTAACCTGCTTTAAAACATTTCCAGGGATGGGGATTTCACCACTTCTCCAAGCAGTCTGTTCCAATGCTTTTTCATAGTGAGAAAGTGCTCCCTAATATCCAATCTAAATTTCCACTGCTGCAATTTAAGATCATTGCTCCCTGTCCTGAACCCTGTAGCCACAGGGAATAGTCTATTTCCATCCTCCATATAAGCACTCTCCAGGTATTTGAAGACTGTTATCAAATACCTCTATTTGTACAAAACCAAATAGTATGCATATGTTTCTACAGCTGTATACCAGGAGAACTCCCTTTCCAGTTATGTTTCTTGCACAATCCATGGTTTCATACCTTTCAAATGTAGTCTTCACAGTCAAAGGACTTAATTTATTACTCTCTCCCTACTCTTTTACATATTTAGATCTTTACTCAATCGAGGCACTTTTTAACTTGCATGTGTTAAAATGGACTTCTGTGTTCTTTAAAATATGCAACAAGATAAGGTATAAATCTGAGGCTATAAATTGGGATTTGTTGTATAATTTAACACGAAAATTTAAGAGGACAGTCATTCTCCCAAAAGAATGCATGTTTTGCATTTATTATAGATACAGCTGCAACCAGATAAGTCAAATTTTATACAAAAGTACTAATTCCTAATTCAATTGTACAAGAGAAAAAAATTCCCAAAACACAAACAAAAATGTTACCCGGCCTACAAAACCATATGCTTTGCAAGTATTAAACTAAAAATGACTAATTATAAAAACTTGTAACCTTATTCCATATTAAACATACTCCTTCTGTAACAAGGACTCTCTTTAATTAATACATGACTGTTATGTCATGAACAACTTTACTATACAGAGAAAACATGTTTAAAATAAACTGATTTTTTTTTTTTTTTTTATTATGCCTAGAAATTGTTCAGGGGAGCTGGGATTCAGAAGATTTTTTTAAATATAAGAACAACATAATTTATGGAAAAAGCCAAGTAAAGCAAAAAAAGTTATTTGGAGAACAGGACATAAGTTGTGGGTCAGGTATGCTTTCCTATGCATACACAGTGTTCCATTAGTGCTCTAGGAATTTGTTGTGGATGATTTCACATTTAGAATAGGAATGCTGCCCATTAGGCAGAACTAGTGCCTTATATTTAGCTATGCTGCCGGTCACAGCTCTAAGCCCAATGTTCATGTCTACAAAATTATACTATCTGCAGAAACAAAACCTATTAGAGAAGACTGAGATACAAATATAAAAGTGGAGTCAGGCTGTGGACAACCATACTGGTATACATTTAAAAAGGGACAGTGGGAATACGGACTTACCTTTCAGAAGCCACCAATGCAACTGTCCTCTCTCTCTGCTCTTGTAACAGTATAAACGGAACCAAACCATTGTAATTTCAAAGCTGAATGAAGTATGCTGTGCCAGTGCAATTCCCTAGGAACCTAAAGTTCCATTATTATGAATGCCCCAATGTGATACCTTCTCAACTGAGCCAAACATCTTGACACCCATCTCAGCTGAAAGCCCATTTGGATTTCACTGACCTGGTAGGCATGGTCAAAGCACACCTAGCACAAATATACAGCACTAACTCCAGCTAAAGGTCCAGCAACCCCAACTACTTTGATTCAAAAAAATACAAGGAAAGGGTTGCTCCACTTATAAGAACAGCCAAATGCTTAGAGCATACACTCATTAAAGTGGGAGACCTCAGTTCAATGCCCTCTGGAACATGAATGAGAACACACTACCACTCCTCACTACCAAACTAGAGGCAAGGCTGGACTGGTTGGGGATGGGAGAGTGATGTGGTGGGGGGAGAGGGAAAAGGAAAAGCAGAGTGGGATGACTCTTCACTCTTCTTTTTAAAGCCAGAGAGAAGGCAAGCAACAGGGAGCACAGGACATTGTAGTCCAATGATTAAGACATTCATGTGAGGGGCCTGAGTTCTGGAATTTACTTTGGGGGCTGCTTATGTGTTTAGTATTAAAGAAAAATGGGAAAAACATAGAAGAATATAGGGGAAAAGGAGCAAAGTCCAGAACTCCCCCCAGTCTCACATAATAGGCAACTAAGTTGCTGCTGCAAGCTTCTACATGTACCCAGTACCTAAGTGCTGAAGTAGCAGGTGCCACTTGAATGGTTTTCATAATTTTCCATCCCCATATGTAGGGCATACTGAGTTATTGTAGAGATGGCACCTTAGAAACAACAGTATACTACAAACCCATGGGCCACCCATTCCTACCCACAAACAAATGCAAAACGAGCCAACCCTTCACTGTCACCATGATTAAAACACCCCCAACAACAAAACCATCAAAATTTGTGTATTCATTCTGACACACCTCCTCCAAAGCACCAAATGTGGATAACAACATGGGTAAAACTGAACAGCCACTGTAGTCTGGCATGAACTCACACAGAAAAGCATACAGCACACACACTTAGAGAACAAGTTTTAAAAAACTATCACTATTTCTGACCTCAGAGTCCATGTCCTCAAGGGAAACTTATATATCACCTTCAAAAATGGCCCGGGAAACAAAAATCCTTAACTTTACTGGACAGCAAAAACCACAGACTTCACAGAGACAAAGGTTCTATGGCTCATTATACCTGACCTCCCCTCTCTGCTAACCTCTCTCTACTCCATAGGTGGTAACAGTCTCTTTGCTTTTGAACAGGTCTTATTCTTTTACATGTTAGGCTTATCTTTTTCAGCTCCTTTTTATTTGGGTCTGTAATTATTTCTGTTAGTAGTAGTTGCTGCCCACTGCCCATTTTTAAGTGATCACTTTCACTTGCATAATAGAGTTAAACAGAAGTAATTCTTTTACATGGTATTTAGTTTAAGCAGTATCTGCTTCTTTCCCAGACTCCAGGAAGAATATTTTATGCCTAAAAGCCTGTCTGACATCTATAAAGTTGGTCCAATTAAAGATGATATCCAGCAAAACCAGCTTCTCACATAGTCCCAAAATGTTCATGGCTACAAGGTCACTGCCCAAAATGAAGAGATTTTGTAGTTTACAGACCTCAACACCCAACTTACTGGGTGCAGACATTCACTATAGTGACAATCGCATATTCACCACAGATCCCTGCCAGAGAAAATAACCCAATAGCTCCTTGCCCACACATTGTCAAGTTCTATTTTTGTCTTGCATTTTTTAAACTTGTTATTCATACCATAATGAATACACAAAAGGATGCTAAGAACCCTGAAAACCTGAGCTATATGCTAGAATAGCAGCACTTCCTTGACAATCTCCTGCAACAGCTTGGTTTCAAGCACTAGCTGATTTTACTGATTGATCTGCATCCTTGGAAATTTCACAAGAGCAGGTTAAACAAAACACTTGACAGAAACAGTTTAAACAGGGATGATCCTGCCTTGAGCAGGATACTGGGGTCACATCCAGCCTGACTGTTCTATGATTCTATGATCTGCTGTCAACAAAATAATGTTTGACAGAGCACTGAAACATGGCAAACTGGAACTTCTGGGGAGATATTTTGCTTCATACAATAGTATGTGAAATTCCTGTGACCATCACCCGGCATTTAGGTACCAAACCATGTAGCTCTACAGTTAATACATCCTCAAAATGTTGTACATACAATCTTAAATAACTGCTATCTTTTAAAAAAATAGTTTTATTTCATCTTAACCTACAATCTCAATGACTGCATCTGACAAAAGTAGACTGTTGCCATTGAACGTTTATGCCTCCCTAAACCAGTACCACCTTCTCCTACATTCTGCCTTAGATTGACAGAGTTTAGCAATTCCACAGTTTCAATTTAAATTTTCTAATAACCCTATATATATTTAGAGCAAAAAAGAACACTGACCTTCTAGAACTCCCTGCTTCAAAAGAGGGTGAACTAAACTGAGTATGGTACATGGTTGTGGTTAGTTTTTTTTTTAATAGATTAATTTATGGTAATATTCAACCACTCAGTTGATGATACAATGTGTCACTGCATTTAGCAATATGTATAAAATATTACATGACAGTTTAAACTGTCAAAAGGAAAAGAGCATCACTGGAGATGACAAAAGAATGAGATGGGTTCATCTGCCCAGAAATGTTCAAATAAGGACCAACAACTTCCCAATAAAATGCATATCAAGGAAACTGTTATTGGGGTGATTGAATACAAACAAAATGGGGGGGAAGGTTGTGCGAAGAAAAGGCATTAAGTTCAATAAGGACACATGAAAAATCCCGCACTTTGGATGAAACTATCCCAAGCAGTAAAATAGACTGGGGACTGACTGGCTAACCAGCAGCTCTGCAGAACAGGACCTGGAGGTTACAGTGGACAATAAGTTGAATACGAGTCAACAGTGCGCCCCTGTTGCCAAGAAGACTAACAACATACTCGGTTGCATTAGATGGGTTGCAGATCGAGGGAAGTAAGTATCCCCCTCTATTCTGTACTGGTGAGGCTACATCTGAGTACTGTGTCCAGTTTTGGGCCCACCACTACAGAAAGGATGTGGACAAATTGGAGAGAGTCCAGCAGAGAGCAATGAAAATGGTTAAGGGGCAGGGGCACATGACTTCTGAGAGGCTGAGGGAACTGGATTTATTTAGTCTGCAGAAGGAAGACTGAGGGGAGATTTTCTAGAAGGCTTCAACTACCTGAAGGGTGGTTCCAAAGAGGATGAAGCTAGACTTTTCTCAGCGGTGGCAGATGACAGAACAAGGAGCAACAGTCTCAAGTTGCGGCAAGGAACGTTTTAGGTTGGATATTAGGAAAAACTCTCTCACCAGGAGGATGGTGAAGCACTGGAATGGGTTACCTAGAGAGGTGGTGGAATCTCCATCCTTGGACATTTTTAAGGCCTGGCTCAAAGCCCTGGCTGGAATGATCTAGTTGGGGATGGTCCTGCTTTGAGCAGAGGGTTGGATTAGATGACCACAAGAGGTCCCTTCCAACCCTAGTTTTCTATGCTTCAATGATTCTCTCTCTCCCTGAAGTCAAAAGGAAAGCATATGCATGGCCTGTAAAGACCTGTAGCCAAAAGCTCAAACACTAACTATTATAGAAAATGGGCAAAGCTTCGAGTGCAGGATAAGTACCATCTGCTGTGAGCCCTGACATCTCTAGGCTCTGGATGCTTGTATCAGAAACAGCTTAAATAGCAGACTAAATAGCCCGTCTTCCAAACAACAGCCAAAACCACTCAGCTAAATTCAGATGGCTGAGTCTCTATTTCAGTAATACTAGGTAACCTGGTTGCTCAAGTCATGCATTTGCTCATTCTTGATATTTCCATACTATTATGGGAGCCTGACAGTGTTTTCCTGCCAGCAAGGAAATATTAACCTTCCAACTAGCTTTCCTTCTGAACAGCTCAAAACATGCCTATACTTGAGTGACCACAGTTTTAAAGGAACCTACATCACAATATAAAAGCAATCTTTATTTACCATTTTTATTTACTTATTTTTAGAAGTTCAGCAGTGTTTAATTTCCTCTATGCTTTGGAATTGCTGCAAAGAAAAGTGATCCAGGTTCTAAATGTCTAATTTAAAATACTTATTTATAGAAGAATAATTTTCTATTTCAGTAGCAGGAGATTTTATTACAGTAAAATAAGACTTAATTATTTACAATATTAAATAAAGGTTTGTAAATAAAGGTTAGCCCCTGAGCTGTGCTGACATTACTTAAAGATCCAAAACACCAGGGAAGAGATTTTGGCATAAAGACCAATTCATTTCAGCTCCATTCCTAAATCTGACATTGAAGAAAAAAGGGCTAGTTTTATTCTGTGTGCTACCAGGAAGTTAATGGCACCACGGGAACTCTCAGCAATTAAGATATGGTCCTCCAACCTCTTCCCAGAAGATCAATGGGCAAATACTTCCATGTACATCTTTGCTATCTACCTCTGCTGATCCCTAATCAGAAGCCAAGCCTCAGCATACTTGGTCCCATACCACTTATAGTTTCTCCTGCTTCGTATATTGATGAGACTATATTGTCATTCAGTTACCTGTCCATATGGACACCCCAGAGTCTTTGTGTGGCTTTGAGCCGAAGTAAGAAGCACCTTCAACTTCAAAACTGCAAAGAGAAACCTTGAACTATAATGAAGGGATCTCTGGACAGCTGCTAGCCAACCACAGATTCAAGCAAGCCAGGCAGCTTCCTAGAAGATAAAAGGGCTCAAAGAGAGCTATAGAAATGTTAAGGATACGAGTAACAATTCCTTTGATGTAAACAATAACTTGTCTGTTTTAAAATCAACACTTCCATGTTGTTGAGCCTTCATACAAGCAAAGACCCCGTCTCAGCAGACTCAGAACTAAAACAGAGAAGTGTATGGGTAAGGAACATGGATGTCTGTGAAGTTACGATCCAAGCAACCTCCCCACGAAGGAAAATGAGCTTTGTTCCAATATATGACCTACAAGAAAGACAACACAGTGGAAGAACCCCCATAAAAAAAAGAGGAAGAGAAGTCAGCATCTCAGCCTGCCACCTTTGCTGTTACGATAATGAATAAATGGACTGTAAGATGGACAGTAAACTGGCTGGATCATCAGGCTCAAAGGGAAGTAAATGATGGCTCAAGGTCTAGTTGGCAGCGGTATAACGTGGAGTGCCTCAGGGACTGGTACTGGGGCCGGTTTTGTTCAATATCTTCATCAGTGACCTGGAAGATGGGATGAAGTGCACTCTCAACAAGTTTGCATAAGACACCAAGTTATGGGGGAGTAGGAGATACACTGGAGGGTAGGGCTAGGATTCAGAGAGACCTTGACAAATTGGAGGATTGGACCAGAAGATAGCTCATGAGGTTCAATAAAGACAAGTGCAGAGTCCTGAACTTGGGATTGTTCCATCCTATGCACCAGTACAGGCTGGCAACTGACTGGTTGAGAAGCAACTCTTCAGAAAAATACCAGAGGGTTATAGTGGACAATAAGCTGAATATGAGCCAACAGTGTGCCCTTGTTGCCAAGAAAGCTAACTGCATACTGCATTAGTAGGAGCACTGCCAGCAGATTGAGGGAAATAATTAGACCCCTCTATTCTGTACTGGTGAGGCCACACCTGGAGTACTGTGTTCAGTTTTGGGGCCCCCACTACAGAAAGGATGTGGACAAGTTGGAGAAAGTCCAGTAGAAGGCAACAAAAATGGTTAGAGGACTGGAGCACACTACTTATGAGGAGATGCTGAGGGAGCTGGGCTTATTTAGTCTTCAGAAGAAAAGACTGAAGGGGGATTTAACAGCAGCCTTCAACTACCTGTAAGGTGGTTACAAAGAGGATGGAGCTAGATCAGGGGTTTTCAACTGGAGGTACTTGTGATGGTCTCAGGGGGTACTTGGCAGCAGGCACGGTCACCGGCACTTCCGCCACTGCGTTACTGGCACTTCGGCTGCTCCCAAGCCAACAGCACGCTCGCCGCTCATCTGCTGGGGGATTCCTGCCTTCTTGACCAGCTGCCGGGAATACAAAGACCCAAAAAGGTTGAAAGCCCCTGAGCTAGACTGTTCCCAGTGGTGACAGATGACAAAACAAGGAACAACGGTCCTTGTTTCAGCAAGGGAAGTAGGTTAGATGTTAGACAAATTTTATGACGACGAGGGTAGTAAAGCACTGGAACAGGTTACTCAGAGAGGTGGTGGAATCTCCAATCCTTGGAGATTTTTAAGACCCGGCTAGACAAAGCCTTGGCTGGGATGATATAGTTGGGATTGGTCCTGCTTTGAGCAGGGATTTGGATTACACGACCTTTTGAGGTTTCTCCAAACCCTAACTTCCTATGATTCTATAACAAAATATTTGGGTAGCTGTGGGTGAATGCAGTATTATTATGACCAGTCAACATAATTATACACCGTCACCTTTTCCACTTCTTCCTTACCTCTTTTCTAATCGTACTGTTCAAAATAGTGGACACGAATGAAAAATAAATGTAAACTGGCAACTAGAACAACTTTTTAATAACAAAAAAGAAGCTGTGCTGCTGGTTGAGCTGTTGTCATGGCTGCCAGAAGCAGTCCTTAAAGCTGCTGCATGCTCAAGAGTCTAGTTATGTCTCTGGCCAACACTGCAAACGCCGAGTTTATCAGTTTATCTGATCAAGACACAAAGATTTCCTTGCAGGACTAGATTCCCTATGCCAGGAATAATTGCTTGCTTTCATTCTGGGATAAGAATCAGCATATCTTCTTAGGTGTACCATCCTTAAAAGAGATTAAACAATCACCTTTGCTGATGTATTTTCCAGGCATTTGCCCCTAAATGTGTTTTGCATACCTGGATGGTAAAATCTGCTCACCACTCCCTCTCTTAGTATAACTCCTTGAGACAAAATCTTCAGGGGGCAGAAGTGTGATGACAGAACAAATAAATAAAGAGAATTTCTTTTGAGTTAAAAAAAAAAAAAGTTCATACTTGCAGTTCCATAATACAATGGTAGGAATTGAAGGAAACTCAAATTGTTCTCCCATCTGTCAAGAATAAACACAACACTCAGACATGTCAAAGGATAGATGGCAATGGAAACCACTGGGCATCAGTGACAGAACTCTGAATTTGAGAACAAAGCAGAAGGTGGTCTAGACTGACTTGATAATGGAAGTGCTTGCTAAAAGACAGTCAGACAAGCACAGAAAGGAAGGGCTTTGTTAAATGGTAATTTGGGGGCTGCTTCTGGAGCTCTTAACCCATTGACTGGCTGCACATCAACGCCTTTAAGTGTTTTAAAGCACTCATTATTCATCTTAAAGTTGCACAACTCCAAGGCAGGATCATCTCTAATCCTCCTAATTTTGCTCCTATTCCATTAAAGTATGCGCCCCACCCCCAGCTTTTCTGCCCAAGTTGAAGTCATCCAGCATCCCAGAATGCAGTGGCCCCTCCTGAGTAAGGGCAAACAGTAACATCAGGGTGTATGAGGGCTGAGCATGGCACCTTGCTGCCCAAACATGTCAGGCAGAGTAAGGGCAGCAACCCCAGAGCACCCAGCAGCCACAGTGCCTCCTGCCACTGCCCAGAAATTCCTCATGTGCTCCTGCCAGAGAGTGAGTGCTGCAGCCCTGGAGTTCACTCACTCTGCCCAGCAGGAGCAGTGAGCTGGTCCATGCTCTGCCCAGCACAAGCAGCAAACACTGCAGCCCTGGAGCTTGCTTACTCTACCTGGCAGGAGCAGAAAGCCAGTCCTGCCCCTAGCTCCTAATTTTGCCCCTGGTTACCAAGCCTCTAGTGGCAAGTCACAGCTGTGCAGGTGAATGACAGTTGGAGATGCTTTTTCACCTTAAGGTATGACTGCTCCACTAAGCCAAACAACACTAAGTCTATTAACATTTGTTCAACTAACAGTGTAAGATGTAACAAGGCCTGAAGAAGAGGAGCTGCTGTCAAAAGAGGATGTCTGTTGCAAGTGAGTATGGAGGAGCAGGATACTGAGCTTCACAAAGACCTGTCTGAAAAACTAAAACTCTCTGAAGTCAGAACCAATCGGCAAGTCCCCTGGAGTCCTGACATTACAATGGACAAAATCCTTGAGCTGTGGGGAAGGGGGAAAAACCATAGAATACTTCCAACTACAGCATCAGCTTTGCTGAACTTCTAGCACTGCAAAGGCACCAGAAACAGAATGGATCCACTAATAATGTGACCTCGTCTTAGAGACGGTTTTATGTTATTGTATTGCATGTATTTTCATATTGTTAGAGAAATTATAGTAAGCCAATTTTTATGCCAGTGAACTCTAGTGATTTCTAAATTTCTAGTTCTTTAATGCATGGACAGTACATTTGAATTCAAAGGAACAGTCTCAATGCACCACACAAGAGCCCAGGTGTCCACTCAAACTCAGTATTTAGCCCCAGTGCACTAGCTTTGCAGCTCTAACAAGACCAAACAGCATCCATCACCTCTTTGCTGTTCTAGATGCTGTGGCAGTAAGAGGTTAATTTGTTCGGTTTTGGTAAACGCCGATTTATCACTGGTGAAAAACGAATCCATCCCAGGACTGGACATATTGTGCACTCTCTCACACAAGTATTATAGATTGACTTTTATTAGTAGATGTTTAGGATTATGAATCCGAAAAAGCTGACAGAGCTGCTAGGGAATGCTACACTCAAAAACTAGTCAATAAACAGAGCCACACTTGCTTTGAGTCAGTCAAAGGCCAATACTGTTCAGAAGATAAAGAGCCTCTTCTACTGGCATTACATTTTCAATCAAGGCAGCTGGTGGCTTGAGGGATAACCACAGTTTACTCACGCTGAAAAAGACCAGACCTACAGCCTAGCATTATGCACCTTGCCTTACCAATGTAGGCATCTATGAACATGCCAGTGATATACAAAGAGTGCCCTAACTCTAAAATAAGTATAATATTCTCGCTTGCTTCAAACAGGGACAGAGAAGTGGTAAATGATTCCCATTAAGGGCACCTGCACAGTTCAAGACCCCAATCCTTTCAAACTAAACAGTTATTTCAGGGAAATTTGCATTTCTGACATGCTCACAAGACAGCACAGAACAGTATTAGCTGCACTGCAAAAATGCAAAACCTTCTGTTTCAACTACATATTTTTCCAACTACAATCTGATTACCAACTGATCTATAGCTACCTGGGATTGCCAGTTTCCACAGGTTGTTAACACCCTGCTTCTGGAGACTTATTGACCTTTTCATATGGGTGTTCTGCCACTTAGGTAGGTCAAACTGCAAACAGCTTCATGCTGATGCATGAAGATATTTCCTCATATTTAAATTCTGGGCCTAGGACTGTTCATCCCAGGTTTCTATCATATCCAGTGCATGCTCATGGCCCTAGCTCAGAAATGGCAGTTGGGTTGGGGGTTTTTGCTGTCAAAAAAAGTCTCTGGGCAGTTTCTATTGTGATACTCATTATTAAATGCCACAATCTCTAGGTGTAGACAGAAATGCAGCTCCCCGGTCTAACTCATGGTGCTTCACAGAAAACACGATGAGTTAGACCTATCCTCCTGACCCAACAGACATTAGGAGGGTGGAGGATCAAGCTCCAATTTTAAGCCAATTCAGGGAGAGAGGTTGCATCTCTGGAGCCTCTTCCCCTTGCTTCACCCCCTCTCCGCCAGCCCTGGGTGCTCTCTCAGGATGGGAGGAGAAGGCAGGGGAAGGAGGTCTGTTCTGGGGTTTCCCCAGCCTGTGCTGGAGTGGGGGGGGGTTGGATGGATTGGAGCCCCCTGCTTCTGGAGAGCTCCAATCCACCCACCACACCATCCAAGTGCTGGCTGGGCAACCCCTAGAATAAGCTCCCTCAACTCCCTCCCTCCTCTCCCATTCTCAAAACAGCACTGGGAGCAGGACTGTGCTGTGTCAGCCTAGCCCTGCTCCCTGCACGCACAGACACAAGTTAATGAAGGCCACTCCTCTTTGGAGCGCCTTCATCTGAGCCTTTATATAATGAGAGTTCTGACTGTTGTGGGATTGGCCCTTTTGAAGTGTTCTGCAGCCATGTACTTGTGTTAGGTCATAGCTGTAGAGCACTTTCACGGGCTAGATCAGGCAAAGACTGTCATTTCTATCTGCACCTTCTACATTCTCTGGCCCCAGAAGGCCTCTGCAACTCCTGACAATGACATCTGGCAGAAACTTCTGCAGAAGCACAATAAAGAAAACACTGTCTCCAGAAAACACACAACAGCTGTTGTTCCCAGTGATTAGAGTGAGAAGGATTCATGCCTTTGGCATGTAACAGTGGGTTGGTTACTGCCAGGAAATGAATCCAAGTCCTAAAACTATTTCCTCCTACAATTTTGAGTGAGCGCACAAGTTTC
>NW_005842654.1:899073-902450 GCF_000455745.1 Alligator sinensis | reverse complement strand
TGTGAAAGTGAGCAGAGAGCAACACAGTGAACTATGGTGCCACGATGCTCTAGTATGGCAGCCATTTTCCTTCCTAGAGCCACTCAGTGTCAGTGCCTACCATGGACACAACAGAAGCATACTTATATCGATGGTATGGTTAGGCAATGTCGGGACAAGCTGCCATACACTGGCAAGCAGGCAACTTCTTAACTCATGGATGCCATGCAATGAAACAAGGCCAATCAATACTCAAGCTGAGATTAGTCCCTTGTGTTTCAATTCCTAAAGCCTTCCTGTAACCCCTAGAATGCAGCTGTCCAACTTCAAAGTGGATAGTGTCATATTCCCCACAGGTGTATCAGCAGGGGCTACATACCATAGGGACTGACAGGTGCAGCCCCCAGGTTCCCATGTTAACCCCTTGTGGGCCACATGCCTCTTGGGCTGCCAATTATATAGCCCTGCCCTGGGACATGCTGCTTGCCCAAAACCAGAATGATAAACAGTTCAAACACCAGCAGGGAGGAGACACTGAGGGCATCTATACACATGCTCCAGGGGGTGGGGGGGGGTATGTGGGGGAGTGGCCTTTAATTAATTCATTAATTAATAATTAATAATTAATTAAGGCGCCTGCAGCATTGCCATGTATTCAGCATCCCATGCTTCAAAATGGTGGTGGGGGCACTTTAACTAAAGTTCATTCAACAAGCTTTAGTTGACGTACCCCCGCCAAGATTTTGAAATGTGGGGACACTGAATGAACTTGACGCTGAGTGTGCTAATTAGCACGCTCCAACAGACTCAATTAACTGAGTCATCTGTGATGCATGCTAATTAGCAGAGCTCTGTAATGTGTATAGATGCCCTGAGTGTTGTTGGCTCAGGCTTGCTTCCTTCTTCTACAAGCATTTTCTTTTGGAGCTGTGAGGTCTAATTGGCTTAAGTGTTTTAAATTGGTTTACAGTAAATGAAAGGAGTTACAAGACTGTCTTTTTCTGAAATACAAAATGAATGAAAGTCTTGGTGTAACCTGTCTAGTAACTGGCTTCCTACTACTTGTATCTTTTTGCAAGGATATTTTAAAATAGCTTCATATTATACTTCTGTGTGCCACCCTGTGTTGCTTTGACATTCACTTAATCTGGAATAAAATTACTATTACAATGGCAAAGTCTCAATTAATTGCAACTTCCAATCTATTGGAAAGTTAAATTTCTTCAGTGGAGCTTCTTCAAGCAAACACCTATGTTCACTGCAAAAGACTTCAAGGCTACAAAAATATAAAAACTGCTTGAAAACTCCAGCTGTATAACACTATCCCTCAAGAATTAGCTGACTGTGATCAGCCTTACTATATTGTGAGAAAAAAATAAATGATACATGATACATTACAGCTTCTGCTAAGACTTATGAGAAAAGCTGAAGGGAACTAAAAATAATGCTTACAATTCCAAAACAAGTCAAGCAGGGAAAACTTTGGTTCCCTCATTCCTCCTTTGAAACCTAGAGGGCTCCTAGACAAGTCTGTAGCAGAAGGGTAGCTAAACAACTACTTCCGGTAGCATGCTTTATTGGTGACTGGTGCAATACTGGCAGAGACTATAATGCCACTGCTTGCAAGGTGTTAGCTTCCATTCTGTACTTGAACCATGATTCGCTTTTTATACGGATGCTTCATTATGGTCAATTTTCCCAGAGGAAAACTGAGTGGCAAAGGAGATGGGTGGAGAGAGAATGTTGGTCTTCATGACTGTGGCAGATTTCCATACTACAAAGGATTCAGAATATCAGGAAGCGTACCTTTAAGAAGCTTTCACAAAAGCAAATTGGGAGTGGTTGGTATATTGGTGCTACAGATTTTGAATTATTCCAAGAGTAAAAATAAGGGAAGGATGGAACAGTTAGAAGTCCAAGAGCAGAGCTCTTTCAAGAGGCAGGGGACAACTGGAAAAAGCACTAAACAGATTTCACTCTGAACTTGAAGTCAGAAGGTACGCTTACTTCTGGCAAATCAAGTGCTTCAGGAACAGCTATTAGTCATTCTCAGTTAACTCAAGGCAGAGGAGTCTGACTATAAAACACTACTACAAATATTTGAGGAGTATTACATTCCACATAAATACGAGACAGAAGAGATGTTTTTAACTTGGGAGTACAAAGGCCTGAGGCAGAAAGCCTTGCAAACAGGAAGGCCCACAAAAAAACAAATAAAAAACCCCAGAACAGTCAGCCCACAAACCTGCACACTCCATGCAAACGTCACAAACCAAGAACATACTTAACATTTAGGAGAAGAGGCAAGAACTGCAATGGATTACATCACTTTGGAATAGCTGGCAAACACCCGCAGAGAGTGAACATAACATGGTCAAAAAGGATGATACCAGCAACATTAGCTCAAAGAAATTTTTCATAGGAGCAATGGTCAGCACTGCAGCAGAAGATGAATGACCTGCCAGCCTGAAGGCAAACAGGACATTTATTAAACAGACACAGGTGCACAAGCAAATGTGGTGTCAGAAACTGGGATATTAGCACCATAAAAACAAGGCAAAGGTAAACACCTAAAACTCAGGACCTGTAACAGTAAGCTAGTCCCCACTAAGGGAGTATGGGAAGTAAATGCATAAATAAATGAACTCAAAACATTATAACCTAAAATACAGTAGAAGCCAGATACTAGATAGTCACCTGGCTGGGGTCATCTGACCGCGGTCCTCTTTCCTGCCAGGGGAAGCGGGTTGGACACAATGATCCATTGTGGTCCCTTCCGACTCTACAATCTATGAATCTATACACAGGATTATGATCTCACCCATTGCGATGATAAGAATGGGTCTGAAGTGCAGAGAACTAGCAAACAAACGCATAGAGCTACTTAGATGCTGCACCTCTTTGCTATGGCTTTTATGTCAAAAAGCACTGTCTCTCCAGTCAACTTCATGGGACCGTGTGCTCCAAATGATTGGTGAAGTAGTACTCTTAGAAGTCACAGTAAACAGTTAATCTAATTGAAAAACCTAAGCAGAGTGCAGACCATCCGGACATGAATAATCCAGGTTTCATTGTAGCAGCAGGAAAAAAAAGTAACCCTCAAAACATGCCAACACAGAACACACATATTGGGAGGGTAAGGGCACATAAACAATCAAGAAAGGGTTTCAGAATATCTAAATATATTTAGATATAGGGACTTTTCAATAAAACATAGGCTAGACCTCAGAAGCTAGGGACAGACATTCAAAAAGCCTGAACACAAATTGATTCAATCTTTACAGGTTAGTCTAACCTGGCTAGGTTGAATGGGTTTGTAACTGCACAGACATCCCAGACATGCAGGCACATGCCTGCAATGTCTCAGGGTTGAAGACAGGGCATGCAAGAGCAGCCCT